>NW_020664499.1:6772503-6822994 GCF_002925995.2 Terrapene triunguis
TCCCTGATACCAGCCACGCGGTGGGGGGAGGGATAAAGCGATCATCCAGAGAATTGGATGGGGGGGGGTTAGTTTGTTTTCTGCTGCTGAAGGTTAACAGGAAAACTGCAGCACTCAACAGGCTTTGCTTGGTATGTGGGAAAGGAGGGCGCAGAAGCCGAAAGACAATGGCTTATCATGGCTGCATGCAAGCCAAATTCTGTTGCCCGGACCTGCGTCTGTGATCTCTAGCAGCAAAGCCACAGGCACTCAATGTTAAGAGGTAAAATGCGACCTTGCACAGAAATCACATGTGCTATGTAATGTGAATAGTATTGGTCACCGTGAAAGAGTATAAGCATTGGTCTGCAAAATGTATCTTTTTAAAAAATTCTCTCCTTTTTTCCCTCCCTCCAGCACCTGCAAATTCTTCAAGCCTCCCTCCTCCATCCCGAAGGCTAGCACAGATAAGGCGTCGGAAGAAGAAGACGCGAGACGACATGTTCACAGAAATCATGGAATCCACCCGCAGTGACAAAGTTCATCTGAATGAGTGGAAGGACACGGTTTCAAAGTATAGGAAAGAAGCCAGTGAACGTGAGGACAGGAGGGACCAACGTGAGGACAGGAGGGACCAACGTGAGGACAGGAGGGACGCTCGAGATGAGAGGTGGCGGCAGGAAGATCAGAGGAGTCGGGATGCAACACTGGGGCTGCTGCGTGAGCAAACAGACATGCTCCGGCGTCTGGTGGAGCTTCAGGAACGGCAGCAGGATAACAGAGTGCCGCTACAGTCCCTGTATAACCCTCCTCCCCCCTCACCATGTTCCATAGCCTCCTCACCCAGACGTGTAAGAACGCGGGGGGGGAGGCTCCGTACACCTTCCCATTCCACCCCAGTGGACAGCCCAAGCAAAAGGCTGTCATTTTTTTAACCATTTTTTAATGGCCTTTTCCTTCCCTCCTCCCAAACCCCACCCGGGTTCCCTCCCTCTTTTTATAATCTATGAATAAAGAATAAATGATTTTTAAACGATAGTGAGTTTATTTGGTTTGAAAGCAAGCTGGGGGAACGGGGAGGGTGGGTTCCTTACAGAGAATGAGTCAATAAAGGGGGCAGGTTTTCATGAAGGAGAAACAAACAGAAATTTCACACTGTAGCTTGGCCAGTCATGAAACTGGTTTTCAAAGCTTCTCTGATGCACACTGCTTCCTGGTGTGCTCTTCTAATCGCCCTGGTGTCTGGCTGCGCATAATCAGCAGCCAGGCGATTTGCCTCAGCCTCCCACCCTGCCATAAAGGTCTCCCCCTTACTTTCACAGAGATTGTGGAGCACACAGCAAGCAGAAATAACAATGGGGAGATTTCTTTGGCTGAGGTCAGAGCGAGTCAGTAGCGATCGCCAGCGACCTTTTAAACGGCCAAATGCACATTCTACCACCATTCTGCACTTGCTCAGCCTGTAGTTAAACAGCTCCTGACTCCTGTCCAGGCTGCCTGTGTATGGCTTCATGAGCCATGGCATTAAGGGGTAGGCTGGGTCCCCAGGAATAACTATTTGCATTTCAACATCCCAAACAGTTATTTTCTGGTCCGGGAAGTAAGTCCCTTGCTGCAGCCCTTTAAACAGAATAGTGTTCCTGAAGACGTGAGCATCATGAACCCTTCCCGGCCAGCCCGCGTTGATGTTGGTGAAACGTCCCTTGTGATCCACAAGTGCTTGCAGCACCATTGAAAAGTACCCCTTGCGGTTTATGTACTGGCTACCCTGGTGCTCCGGTGCCAAGATAGGGATATGGGTTCCATCTATCGCCCCACCACAGTTAGGGAATCCCATTGCAGCAAAGCCATCCACTATGACCTGCACATTTCCCGGAGTCACTACCTTTCGTAGCAGCACCTCAATGATTGCTTTGGCTACTTGCATCACAGCAGCCCCCATAGTAGATTTGCCCACTCCAAATTGATTCTCGACTGACCAGTAGCTGTCTGGCGTTGCAAGCTTCCACAGGGCTATCGCCACTAGCTTCTCAACTGTGAGGGCTGCTCTCATCTTGGTATTCTGGCGTTTCAGGGCAGGGGACAGCAAGTCACAAAGTTCCATGAAAGTGCCCTTACGCATGCGAAAGTTCCGCAGCCACTGGGAATCATCCCACACCTGCAACACTATGCAGTCCCACCAGTCTGTGCTTGTTTCCCTTGCCCAGAATCGGCGTTCCATGGATAGAACCTGCCCCATTAACAACATGATCTCCAAAACACCGGGGCCTGCAGTTTGAGAGAATTCTGTGTCCATGTCCATATCACACTGGTCGCTGCGCTCCCGCCGCCGCCGCCTCCTCGCCTCGTTTTTCTGGTCCTGGCTCAACATAAACTCCACGAGAACGCGCGAGGTGTTTACAATGTTCATGACTGCTGTCTGGAGCTGAGCGGGCTCCATGCTTGCCGTGGTATGGAGTCTGCAGTGTTCACCCAGGAAAAAAGGCGCGAAATGGTTGTCTGCCATCCGTTGCTTTCATGCAGGGAGGGAGGGAGGCTGTACCCAGAACCACCTGCGACAATGTTTTTTGTCCCATCAGGCACTGGGATCTCAACCCAGAATTCCAATGGGCAGGGGAGACTGCGGGAACTATGGGATAGCTATGGGATAGCTACCCACAGTGCAACGCTCCAGAAATCGACGCTAGCCCCGGTACATGGACGCACACCGCCGAATTAATGTGCTTAGTGTGGCCGCATACAATCGAATTTATACAATCTGTTTCCCAAATTCGAATTATCTAAATTTGGATTAATCCCGTAGTGTAGACGTACCCTTAGTTTATGAAGGGGAATCATTTCCTCAAGAAACAACAGTGTGGTATGCACACAATGGTTCTCACAGCATGTAATTAGAGATTATGACATAGGCCCTGTTAAGAATTAACTACTCTGGTTATATTTCAGACCTTTTGGTGGACTAAGCATTTGCTGTCTAGTTGCAACGACTATAAGAAGGGCCTGGAAGGAGAACCCTGGCAAGGAGATCCTCAATTTAATAACTCTACTAGTCCTCTTTGAAGTGAGCAGCTTCTCCAGCAAAAATAGTACAGAATGATCAGGTAATTATCTTTTGAAGAGGTTTCTCTATTTATGTATTTCCTTCCCTGCCTTGTATTTTGATCTTTAGTTGTGTCTGAAGGGCAGACAATCCACTAAAATAATTAAAATTGCACAAAACAGAAAATAAAGTTTTCCTCTTAGGAGCTGTTGAAACTAACTAGAAAGGCAGAAGAAAGTCCAAAGAAACAGTCTACTTACGCCTATCTCAACTGCTTATTTGGCCCCCATCACCATAGCATCCGAGCACTTTGCAATTGTGTATTCATCCTCACAACAACCATGAAAAAGGGCAGTGCTATTATCCCCATTTTACAGATGGGGAATTGAGCTACAAAGAGGCTAAGTAACTTGCCCAAGGTCATACTGGAAGTCTGTGGTGGAGCAGAGAACTGAATCCAGGTCTCTCTCATATCCTAGGCCAGGGATTGGCAACCTTTGGCACGCGGCCCGCCAGGGTAAGCATCCTGGCGGGCCGGGCCAGTTTGTTTACCTGCCACGGTTCGCCGCTCCAGGCCAATGGGGGCTGCGGGAAGCGGCGCGGACTGAGGGATGTGCTGGTCGCCGCTTCTCACAGCCCCCATTGGCCTGGAGCAGCGAACCACGGCCAGTGGAAGCCGCGATCAGCCGAACCTGTGGACGCGGGAGGTAAACAAACTGGCCCGGTCCGCCGGGGTGCTTACCCTGGCGAGCCGCGTGCCAAAGGTTGCTGATCCCTGGCCTAGGCTATGTCCTAACCACTGGAGATTCCTTCCTCTCAATTTACTTGTGATGGTACCCCAAAAAATCCCCCCAACATGCCACACAAAATCCCTTCCTGATAGGTGGTATTGCTGATCTCAATTGGTGTCCAAACAATGCAGACCTCTTTCAGTACTGAAATCTGTATTTGTTTGCTTCTGTTTAACTTTACTACGTTGATTACAGAAATCTTATTTTAAAAAGCCCAATAAACTTAAATTAAATTAAAACGGCGATAATTAATGTATTTTACATAATGCTATTTCAAGGTAAAGAGACAAGGTTAAAATCTTACAGGAAAATCCTAGCCCCACTTAAGTCAATGGGAGTTTTGCCACTGACTTTAAGGGACTAGGATTTCACACTTACGGTTTAAAAAAAATCTTCTGCAAATCGTTTAAGTGAACCAGGTTTGGATGTGTCATTTAAGAGGCCCTGTGCTTTACAAAAAACAGTTATGTGTTTTACTATTGGTAAGCTAAAATGTACTTACAATTCAAACCATTTTCTTTTAAAGTTTGTTTGAACCTTACTTTCAGGGCCAAATAAACTGGCTGCTACTAAATCCAGTGTATGTTTCATGTTTGCAAAACGATCAAGCAAGGCATACAAGACTTAGTAAGAAAGCATTCTAAAGTAACCTGATCTGAGCAGAGCGCCTTAGATCACTGCCAAAGAAAAGGCATGATCTAGTTATTCCACACGCACCAAAAACATTTTGATAGGTTAATTAATCATGAACATAACTTTTCAGACATTACATAATTTCACACAGACTTGCTTCCAGCTCCTGCCAAAAAAAATAACAATTTGTATGAGAAATAAATCAATACTTAAAAAGAAGTGACAGTGACAAAACAAGAAAAAGGGAGGGAAAGAAAGGGAAGGGTTGGGGGAAAAGATGAACATTAATACTGCAAAAAAAATCTTCATCTGTTTAATTTTACTGCTCAAAGCACAGTAAAACCCAGAGTACAAAAGTGAGACATTAGTTCAAATGTACGTATAAAAAAATAATTTCTCTCCCCGATGACATCCATCACAAAGTCACTATCAGCCTATCTAATTGTGGTCTCCACAGTTAGATACAAAGGGAAGCTATAAAACACAGTTTCTCAATCTCTGGTACTCCTGTTTGGGGAAGTTAATATCCCTCAATGATAAAATACATTAAATTTATCATTTGGGATAAATTGTTACTTGTAAACCCAATAGAGTTGAATTATTAATATTTTATATTGATGCAATATTCTCTAAAGCTTTTATCTGTTTGACAGCATGTCAACATCTGTCTTCAATAAGTCAATATATGATCAACATGATCTGTTCAAAACAGATGCAAAACTAATCAAAAAACATGTTTACGTTTTTTTTAAAATTCCCTTTCAATATAAATTGAAATAAAAACAATTAACAAGACATTTAAATTGCTGTAATCATTATTACAATCAGGAGAGGGCCGGAAAGATAGTCTAATGGTAGGCTACTAGACTGACTCCAGACTCCAAGTGACATGGATTCATTTCCCAGCTCAGCCAGAGTCTTCCCACATGACCTTGGGTAAATCACTTAATCTACTCTGTATCTCAGTTTTCTATCTGTAAAAGGATTTTTACCTCACAAAAGGTGTTGTGAGAATAAAATCCATTCATGAACATAACTTTGGGAAGCATTCTGACACTATGCAGATGAAGGTCATGAATGGGCTAGATAGATAGGACAAAGAAATGAAACATACAAGTCTAGATTTCCACTTCTGAGTACTAGATCAGTTGCTATTCGGATGCCACTATGATTTCTGCTGTTGTCTAGAATATTTAAATCATCTGCTAACTCTATTATACCAGTTTTGCCAGAATTCATATGCACAACAATAAAAATCAGGAAATTAAAAATGTTAGTTGCCCCGTCAATGAAAATGTATGTAAGGAGCCAGTGTTAACTACTTTGCATCACTGTTAAGTGGTGCTCCCTTTAAGTCTAACAGAGGGCTTGAAAACTCACTTGCCAAAGGCAATAAACAACACCATTTAATTTATACTGTGATAACATGCATAGTGTGCTGCTTGCTAAACAATAAGAAATAATGTCCTTGATCTGAAAAGCATAGTCTGAAAAAGGAATTTTCTTTGGAAAATGAGGTGTGGATGGGGTTATATCATCTATTTCCACAGAATTTTAGTTATCAGGGTTGTGAAATAAGTTTGCATGGCAGGTTATGTGGGCAGACAGCAGTAATGTCACTGCTACAATTTGTGAAAGCAAACAAACAGTAAAAATGATAAGAATCATGTTAATTTCACATCTCCTTCTGGTTGGGCAAGTTATGGTTGGTAGCAGCTGTGGAAAGCAGTGGCGCTATTGACTTGGCAGGACAAACCGCCTCATTTCTCCCCTCCCCCCCCAAAAAAGGTCTGGAAAGACATAGACCACTGGAGACTAATATCCATAAAAACCTACTCCAGAACTGTAAGAGCTTCTAGAGTTGACAGCATATTCTCACCCACTTGCCATCAAAAGACCCTCCCAATGCCCTATAACCTCTCAACTTAAAAGTCTACCTTCTCAACCTCTCCAAAATAAAGCCTCTCAATAAAGACAGCCTCCTCCCCTATAGATAGTCACTTTATGCCATCTAATCACAAACCACCTTCTAGTATTATCATCCCTCCAAGTCCACTCACTCCTATCTGCAAAGTATCTCCCCACAAAGAAGCACACATGAGTCTCACCCAAACACCAGAAGACAAGTGCTCTGAAATGTAACCGACTCCATCACTGAGGCCAAATTGGAGGACATGATCCATCCACGGTGAAAGAGCCAACTAATACCCTGACTCTGGGTGACAATCAACTACCACAAATACACTCTCTGTGCATGCTTCAAAACCCTGATCTCCAACAGCAGTGAAAATTGTGGGAATGGGGCAGTGGTAGTGAAGAATTGATGGAGACTTTCTTCCCTTTCTCCATCAGTACTCCAAAGACTGGCTCAGCAATTGCAATGGAACCAAGCAAGTAGAAGCTTTAACTAATGCTCAGAATTGAAACTACATACATAATAGGACTACACTCCCCAATGCGCACAAGATTTGATAGCATGGGTGTCATGGGCCAGCAGACTGAAAGAGGTAATGGTCCCTGCAATGAGATCCATAGAAGTTAAGGAATGTGCAAGCTTGCAGCACTGTTTTAACCAAAATAAATCAACTATTGGGAATTTACATGCTGCCGTAAGTGAATAACATTCAACTTGCTATTTGCACAAGCACATTTTAATTCTAAGACTGACTAATTGGGTCACGAATCATAACTGCAATTACTACAAATCTATAGGATCACATAAACCAATCAACCAGCAAATAGGAAGCAAGTGCCAGATATTTTTTTAAAAGGTTGTCATAACTTTGGAAGCAGTGTGTTTCAAGGCCATGCATAATGTAAAGCAATTTAGAAATGATTGTCAGTCTTCATTCAATGCTTTAAATTTAGTAACAGGTTAATAGCATTCAAGTAGAGTTGGTGAACATGTATACTCAATCTGATCAAAGATCAAAACAGACCATGCTGTATAATCTCTCTCCAGTGCGCTCTCACACTGGAGAAACTTCATTACATCGCCTAGACAACCACTGAATCTATTTTAAACAATTCAGTTTTCCAAAAAGCACTAGATTCAGCCATTCAGAAATTTCAGAGATTACTCTTTTGCTTTGGCTAGGATTCTGTATGGCAAAATAAAAATTCTGAAGTTCTCTGGGAGCAAACAGGTGACAAAAAAGATCATACGGGCAGACACCCAATAGGCTCTAATGATTTGGGTGCTCAACTTAATATATCATAGGAGTATGAAGATAGGTTCTCAAAACTTTCTGACAATCAGGCCCCTTTAAGATGTCCAACTGGGCTCCCAAATATGAAGACACGTAAAAATCACTTTTGAAATTTAGCCTATTAGCTATTTAAATAGCTGCACTCATAACCTGTCTATTCCCATAAATGAATAGGTGATAACATGGAATCAAAAACCTGATAAGTATCACTGTAAATTGCCTTACAATTATATAGGACATCTACTGAATTGTTACTATGAAATCTATGCCAAGTGGGTCATGTAATGCCTGCTCTGGTGACCTTTTGTCTTATGGCCAAACTATTGAACAAAGTTTGCTAGTAACATGGGTATATTTTGAGCATGTTTCTGATACACTGATATAGTCTGTCTGTACACAGTAGTCCACTTTTACTACATGTAAATTACCAAAGATTTAGTTATTCACCAACACTATTGAAATTACTACACAAAACAATGTTAAACTCACATAATGTGTTGGTATTCAGCCCTCCCTTTGGCCAATTCCAGTCATGTAATGACCACTGAAGGATGATGAAGCCTTTCTCTAATTAGAGACCCCCATTCTTTCTACTAAGTGAGCTGTGTGGATGGTAACTTGTGATCCTTTAACTCTGCAGGGGAAAATGGTACCAATGGCAAAGCACCAATCTACACTAAATTTACAGCCACATGTACTTCTGCAACAACATCAGGACTATTTGTTTACTCCATGTTTTAGCTTGGTGAGTTCTGAAACAATCAAGAGAGTAAATCTTGAGAAAGTCCAAGTTTAAAATGAAATAGCCTAAATAGAGCATTGCTACAGGAGTACTTGAGCAATATCCTGCTGATCCTTCATTTTATCAACTGCTAAGAGAAGGCGGCTTTACAGAAAGAAAAAAGAAGACCAGACAACCACCCACGTTCATAAATTGTACTCGAATATGTATAAGCTGGGATCAACAGCCTCAAGAGAGCATAGAAGTTCTAGACGTCGCTTCTGAATACCTCATTAGTGCAGAGCAGTGCAGCAAGTCAATTAGAAGCCCAATTACATTAAGTTTGTAAATCACTTTAAAAAAACCTAAATACTAGAAAGTTAATATTCACCTACCCCAATTGAAGATACCGGACAATTATTGTATCCTTAGACCAGGGTAATAGAGAACAAAACTATGTTGAAATACATGTATACTTTCTGGAGTGAGGAGAAGGAGATAACACATGTTCTCTAAACCCTGTTAACAGCTATAGTGTGGTTAAGGATCTATTTCATATTGTATTAGCTGTGTGTCTAATTTAGTGGAAATCTATATAATAAAACATCTATTTTTAAAGAATCATTAGTATATTAACAACTATGTACAATAACAGTGTATCTGATTTTTCCCCCCCAGCAATACTTCACTTGATACTCATTCATCTCCAGGATTATCATATAACTACCAGTTTAAGGCTGAATCAATGTTTTTTCACTTGACTGAATAACCCAATCAATAGCAACAAGGACAAAAAGCGAACTGCTGTTCATGCTGCTAGTTCCCCCTGGGCTTGGTGTTACAGAACCATGTTAGATAGATCCCACCACACAGTGCTCAATGTGACACTGATCACTCTGTAGGCACAGTACAGGGTACTGATATTATCTATACAGCTAAATCAACAGAGATAATTATTTGCACCTTAAGAAAATTAAACAGTTGTCAAGGCAAACAAGTTGAAAAACTATTTGTATCTTGCACTGCTAAGAAGAAAAAAAATCAACCCCCCATTTCTATATACATGATACACTTGAGCATAAGATATTATACACTGCTACCTCAATATAACGCAGCCCGATATAACATGAATTCGGATACAACACGGTAAAGTGGTGCTCCGGGGGGGCGGGGCTGTGCACTCCGGTGGACCAAAGCCTGTTCAATATAACGTGGTTTCACCTATAACGCGGTAAGATTTTTTGGCTCCCGAGGACAGCGTTATATTGAGGTAGAGGTGTATAATTAAAACAAAACAGAGTTGACTATAGATAAAAGCTTTTTTTTTTAATTTGACATATATTTGCAAATATGAAAATCAAATTGTTCATGCCAACTCCTGGAATCAACAAGGTTGCCCTTTCAACCCATAATGTCATAAAGACTTCAAAAATTACACCAATCACAATTTCATTATATATTTGGCATACAGAAAACATGTTTTATATTTTGTACATTACTTAACACATTTTCAGTTTAACACATGAATAGCAAGTGGATAAGGGGAAAAAAAGAGATAGGAAATGGCTACAGGATTTCACTGATTAAATCTTTAGAAGTATTTGTTTAAAATATATTCCCAGAAATCTTAGTGTGCACATTAGGTTTACTCACTGGTCTGTCCAATGTGTGTTCTGATCCTTCTAAAGAACCAACTATGTGGATTCTGTAGAACCCAGTGATACTAATATAGTTCGGTTCTAACACAGTGTTACCTTTATATCATGCAGCAAAGTAATGGTTAGTACCAATGTACCCATTATGCTACAGCCTAGAACTTCCATAAACATGAAGGCACTAGCTTCCGTATCCTGGAAAAAACAAGTCTGTTCACATGCTGTGTTTGGGATATTCCAGCTAACTGAATCCATACCATGTGCATTTAATTGACTGGCAGACTCACATTCTTTAGTTATATTTAGCATTAGCTTTCATCTTTGCAAGGGTTTACAGAAATTACTGAGCAAGCACATATTTTGCTCTACTTTGGGTAACAAAATGTCACTTACATACTAGCGTTCTCTTAAATTATTTAGATTTATAACAGAACATATACAAAAATGATCCTATCCAAGGCTCTAAGTATCTTTACTAAAAATTTAAAAAACACAATTAAAAATAAAGCTAGCAGCTACCACTCCCCCTTAAAATCAAAAATAAGCACTTATCAAAAATAATCCCCAAAATACCCCCTCTTCAAAAACTGGAGTAAATTAGATGGGCCCCATAGAATACCTTGAAGCAGGGGGTCTCAACCTTTTTCTTTCTGAGCCTTCCCTCCCTCCCCCAACATGTTATAAAAACTCCACGGCCTCCTGTGCCACAATAACTGGTTTTCTGCATATAAAAGCCAGGGCCACCATTAGGGGGTAGCAAGCAGGGCAATTGCCTGGGGCCACATGCCACAGGGGCCCCCTGAAGTTACATTGCTCAGGCTTCGGCTTCAGCCCCAGGTGACGGGGCTCAGGGTCCTGGGCTTCAGCCCCATGCTGTGGGGCTTCGTCCTTCTGCCCTGGGCCCCAGCAACTCTAACACTGACCATGCTTGGAGGACCCCTGAAACCTGCTCGCGGCCCCTCAGCAGGCCCCGGACCCCTGGTTGAGAACCACTGCCTTGAAGGTCACCAAATTTGGCTAATCCGTGTGAAGCACAGAGTGAGAGTGTACAGATTCCAAAGCTAGAGAAAGACTTTCACAGAGAACAACTTACTGGCAATTCATTCTTTTTTATACCACCTTCATCTTGAGCACCTGTGGTGATTGCAACAGCAGTTGGCATCTGAAGAAGTGAGATTTTTTACCCACGAAAGCTTATGCCCAAATAAATGTTAGTCTTTAAGGTACCATCAGACTTCTTGTTGTTTTTGTGGATACAGACTAACACGGCTACTCCTTGATAGTTGGCGCTATATGTTTCAAGTCAAAGCAGTGCTGTTGAAAGATACCTGTAAACTGTTGAGTCCCGATCCAGCTCCCCACCCAAAAAAAAAAAAAGCTGTACATGTGTTGTAGAATCAAAGCCAGACTTCCTGGGATCTACTTTTATTAACAAAGGGGTAATTCTAAAATATACTATATAGCACACTGTCTAAGCTTTCATCCAAGGCCTTGCTGCTCCCTGAGTTGACTGGCGGATTGATTCAGGAACCATGTACCAGGCCAAAGGTGCCTCTGCCAAAGGCCGAAGCCCACCTCCCTCATATCCACAATGAAGTGGAATGAACCACACCTGACCATAAGGCACCAGTAATCAACATGAAGTCCCTTGCAAGGTTTCAACACCTGCTACCAAAGTGAGGAAACAAGAGAAACCTAGGTTTCAGAGTAGCAGCCGTGTTAGTCTGTATCCGCAAAAAGAACAGGAGTACTTGAAGTACTCCTGTTCTTTTTAAGAGAAACCTACCAACCTGTAATACTGTCATATTGACAGCCCTAGAAATAGTCTATTTTTAAAATCCATAAAACAGGCCTAGCATAGGAAACATCAATGAAGGTTTGCTTATCAACATGCCTCAACTGTGTTCTAAAGATACTCAGATTGTGTGAATGAGTGTAGATTCATTTACTTTAATGTAATAACACTATCTTACACCAACTGAGGATCAAACAATCTCCATGATCTATAAATCGTTGGAGTCTCTGATGAAAATGCTAGTTAAGGATATGAAATTTTATTGATAGGTATAATGTGCAAACTTATTCCCTAGGAACTAGACTAGGACTTCATCTCATTTACATAAACCACTGAACAGCCAAAGAGAGAGTACTGACCTCCAGTAATTACTGACCTGAACTAGATTTAAAATAAATAGTCACCTAGAGGTGAACGGCTTCATATCCCATTACCAATCTCTTGATGGAAAAATATATTAATGGATTGCAAAAACCCTTTCAATAGGCTTCTCACACTAAAAGCAAAGTCTGCAGAAACTCCACAAAACTTATCTGAACATGGTACATGTAAACATTGAGAATGTGTTGCATTGATGTCTTTTAACATAAGTTTCCAATGAAATTTCACTCATGTCTCCATGCACATCTTCTACAAGACGATTAGTATATTTGCAAACCTTATGTGAAACAAGCTACTGCATAAAACTAAGGGGGTGTCAGTCTAAAATATATTGGGCATCAAGCAAGTTCACATAGGAGATTGAAATTTATGATATTAAACCTCACACTACTACAACAGCTGGGACCAACAAATGCAAGGTAGAAATAAGCCAAATAGCTGTGGAAGACAGACAGAAGAATGCCATTTTCTTCCATAACCTACAAGTGAAAAAGGAAATGACTAAGTAAACAATAAGCCTCATCAAAGAACTAAAGCTGAAAGTCTGCTTCAGTGGCATTCCATTAGCACCCAAAATTGATATTTCCCTTTGTTTACATTTTTACCTCTTCAAAAAGCAAAATATTAGCATGTCTGTAAATTGCCATTGCAACAGTCACTCAGTACTCTTCCTCTGTTTACACAGCCAACCAAACTTAATTTTCTATTGCAGAACAAAGCAAAGGGGAAATATGCTATTGGATGTACACACTTGATGTTCATTAAATGTGTAGCAATGATTTCAAAAGTGATATAGTCCCAGAACAGTACATTAAGTTATGCCAGAAATCTCTACGGTTGTTCTCCTAGTTTAATATTTTAGTGGAATGGAAGAATACTTTTTAGACTCATTGGATTGTTTGGCATTATGAGGTGTGTTTATTGTAACATGTTGTAGATTTCTGTAAGTGTAGGTAGACCTTTACTTTTAAGCTGTATTAACAATATTGTTTATAAACCAATGTATGTTTTGTTGTAACACTGTAGCATAATGAAGAGTTCCAATATTTTGGGCAAAATGCATCTCAAATAGGAAATGGGGTTTTTAACTTCACAATTTGTTATTTTGATCTTGGTGTATATTTTTGCAAATGTTATAGGATAACAACAAGTTGGGTAACTCAGGTGGGGCACAGGGAACAATAAAGTATTATATGGCAGTGGGGAACTAGCTAGTTTCTACAGAAGGGGAGCACAGCTGATCTTAGGAAGCCCACCAAAAGCCATATGCACACTTTATTAAGTCTGTAGGATGTGTATGTCGAGTGGGAGGGGTATTGGTGGTAATGTAACACCTAGACAAGATATGAGGCGATGAACAGAGATAAATGAAGGGGGACGACCTTATCTAGTTACATTTTTGATCCAACAAATTGTAAGCATTTACCTTTTTAAAAAAAAATGAATATAATTCTTTGCCTTTCCCTGTCCTCCTAGATGCCCTTATTCTCATCCTCAATACCTCCCCCAAACCTCAGCATCTCCTATCCATGTCCCCTGCTCCCAAGCATCTCCTCTTCATCTGCTCTCCCTGTCCACTTTTCTTTTGTCTCCTCCACAGCCTCATACCACTCAGTCCTCCACCCACAAATTCACCTCCCTCTCTGTCCACTGTTTCTCCCTCTAACCTGAATTCTTCTCCTTACAACTCCCACCACCACCCTTATCTCCGACCCTCCCACCCATGCCTGGAGTTAGAAGAAAGACTATCACATTTTATTTTTAAAAGGTTTCTTAGCGTTCTGCTGCTCTGTATACATGTGAAAACAGCTTTGTGCAGATGCAGGTAAACAGAAAATGGTGGGAAAACAAGGGGAAAGCAAATAAGGTACACCACAGAGAATTTCTCCACCCTTGACAGTGTGTACACAGAGTCAGGACTAGAGCTTACATCAGCCTCCCTGGGAAAAAAAGAGGCTAAATAGTTGACACCAAAAATGCAAAGCATCCTTAACTTATAAAACTGTATTACGTAGCAGAGCAAGATGGTTAGTTTCCTAGTTCTTCCTTCTCTCCTACCTTGGCATCTAGTGCTTCATACTTGAGATTGAGAATACATCCTCTTCCCTCTTGCTTTCCTTCGCCTTCTATACATATCCCTGCCCTTATGAGCCCCTAAATTACCACTTCCCTGATTTTCTTATTGTGGCATTTATTCCATCTCTTTATAATAATTTCCCCACTAAGCCACCTCCCTCCTCCTCCTCCAAAAGCCAAACCCATAAGGCACTTCTTTCCTGCAAGGTGAGCAAAACCAAACAACTAAATTTGAATTTTCCCAGACCAAGCCACTTTGGAGAAACAAGTCAGAAAAAAAATTAGGAAAATTTTCAGTGTCAACAATAACGTTTTTGTAACATTATGGGTCAGATTCTCACTTGTCTTAAACTGACGTAGGAGCCACACTGATTTATGGCAGCTGAAAATCTGGCTTCATAACTTAATTTTTCCACTGATTTTTTCGAAAGACCCCCTCCCGAAAAATTCTACCCAGAGAGGAGTTATGACACATGAAATTTCAGAGGACTTGGTTTCTTTGGGGGATGTTAGGAACAGGATGAAAAGTTAGGCTTACAGTGCGAAGCTAGCTTTAGTCTTAACTTTGGAGTGGCTAACACCACTCCATGGCTCTTGCACTTTTTATTTCAGTTTTATTACCTCATCAGATTACAATCTCCTCTAAAAGGGAGATCAGAAGGGTATTTTTTCTGCAACAGAAAGCAATCCTGACCAAAACAGGATCTGCCCATTAGCCACCCTATCTCCACAAAGACAGCAGCCTTATTAAATTACAACTGTTTGAACAAGGTCAAGCACTCGGGGTTTAATTCAAAGTGTTTCCAGATATAATACTGTCAGGTCAACTTAAACAAGCCAACAGAGGCTTTGAGTCTGATTAAATATTAAAACAGAATCTTTCACATCTGTTTTTACCCAAGGATGAAATTACTGTACATCACTTCAAACAGCTCATTAATACACTGTACACATATCTTGCCTCAAAGGTTACAGGAATATCAATGCTTTCAGAGTGCCTGCAGTGAAACCTACACAACACAGCTAGAAGTGAGGTCACTTTATACTTTAGCAGGATGTCAATATTTCTTTATAAATGTGAGGTAATCAGTTAGACATAGATTAATTTTAAATTAAAGGATGGAAACCTCCAGTGAAGCTAAACCAGTTACTTTTGAGCTGAACCTTTTAATCATTCATCTAATTTTCTTTGATAGATAACTTGATAACAGACGTTGCCACAGAAAGTTTGATCCAACAGTAATTATTTTTCAAACTGTAAGGCTGTCATATCCAACTAGAAATCTGCGGTAGTTTTTTTTTTTTTAAATTTACAAAGCATAATTTTTAATTGGAACATAAAAAAAGGTCCATCAGGATCATCTGTTTAAGCACCTTCCATTTCTAATGATACTTTGATGCGAGATTAGGGAGAGAAGACGTTTGAAGATATGTTTTCTTTGACAATGATACACACTGCATTAATGTACTCAGTGAAATATCTGTAGTACTCTAACAACCAAAATGATTGAATACTCCTCCACTATGACTTTTGTGAGACAGACTAGAAATTAATCATACCATGCTTTTGAATAAAATCTATAAAAATACACCGTGCCAATTTAAAGACTTATCTTTAAAAATGTATGGGCAGGGTGGGACTTGGGGAAAAGATGCAGGAGAAAATGACTTTGTATCTGATCTCTACTTATCTTGGAAGAGAGTGACTGTGATCCACAAGCCAACTGCCTACTGAAGTGGAGTTTAAACGTGAATTTGCCATGAAACATTTTACCTTACGTTGCAGTTTTACCAGCCCAACACTACAGAAGAAAAATACTCTGTGAATACCAACAGGCTTACATAACAAATAAGAGAAACCTAAAAGAAAATTTCAGAATGTTTTGGCATCTATACCGAGGGTCAAAACTACATATTTTAAGCACTTCTAGTTAATAAGGCATGAGACAATTTGCTTAAGACAAAATAAAATTCCAATACAACACACAGTCTTCTACCACCCACTAATTTACACTTGAAGGATATAATCAACGAGACCAAACTATGCTTAAATGTAAAGTCAATAAATCCTTTTTTGGCCGTTGACACAAAAACCTACTGGGAATTTAACACTTGAGGAAATTAATCATTATAACACTTTGGCTCAATGCACTTCTACATTGAAATAATTTGGTCTGTAATCCACTTTATTTGTAGTTGGGTTTAAAGCAGTAAATTTTACAGAAGCTGGCCTCATTAAACTGGATCCAGTTCAAAATGGTCTTCCATTAACACTGTATATTTTAACTAAATCAAAATATTCATTTCCTATAACATGTACAATTGTTCATTATATAACAACCCAAACAAACCACCATCACTAGAGTGTAATAGAATAAAAGCATTTAAATTTGATTTGATCAAGAGTCTACAGAGATAGATTTGCCTACTGCAGAGACAGATTTTCTTTAGGCATTATAGGTGTCATCAATTCTTATGTTCACCAAATAAATCCACAGCAGCCCAAGTTTTCCCAAGTACACCACCCACATACTATGACAAAATCTCTGCTACCTGAACTTTTCTTTAAAAGCTTAGTTCATTTAACATGGATTTGGGATGCTTTGCAGAGACACTACAGACTAAACTAAATCGTGCTGAACATATTTTACCAGGTCTTAAGAACACAGAATCCCACCTCTACCGTGTCTCTACCCTTTTTTAGTCTGAGAAGGGAAGGCTGTGAAGGACTTGCTCTCTCAGAGGCAGATCCTTCAGTTGGTATAGCTGTCGGCTACATTGCAGTCAGTTTATACTCATTGAGGATCTACCCCTCTGTGCCCCACATCCCCGCCATTTCCCCCTCCTCCTTCAAAGAGGAATTTGCTTCCATTTAAAATGGAAGCCAGCATGTTTACATTTTATTTTCAGAGAAAAGTCCCCCGCAGTTTGTGCTTCTTTTCCCCCATCTCATTTGGAAAGGCAGATAAACCCAGAATCCTGGCCCTCACTATAAGATATAAACCTGCTTCTACACTAGGTTTCGTTCTGCAGCAGTTCTGTGTATGTTTGAGAAGTGTGTTTCAGGGATCTGGGACGCAAAAGGTGTTTCCATCATTAAAAGAGCAGAATTGGCACCTTATAAATGGGGCTCCAGACCTGAAAACAGCTAGTCCATTGCCAGTCCGGATACACTAGCGAGGCTACCTCTGCGCAATCCCTACTACCCTGGTTGACATGGAGCAGGGCTCAGAGCAGGATAATGTAATTCCTGTGCCTGGTATAGTGAACCCAGCAGCGGGGCAGTGCAGGTGGCAAGGAAGAGAAGCGGTAGAATGGGCAGTTCAGAGAACACATTGATGGGCACAATTAATCCCTGCACCCTGGGGAACTGGCTCAGATGCAGCAGTTTCCATCAGACAGTTGCAGCACAGCAAAAACCGATCATCTCTTTCAGCAAGGAGACACTAATTTTCATGTTAAAGCTGGTCTTCATTGGAGACAGACTGTACACCTCCATTTCAAGCAGACTGCATCTGTCTACTGCATCCTAATCATCAGTGACATAAGGTAGAAACGGAAGGTGTGATGGCAGAAATGTGGCATTGCACAATTGTGGGGTGTCTCTCTGATTAATATGATCATTGGAAGAGAACAGAGAAAAGCCAAATTTAGTTCTCTTACCTGTAATTTTGGTATTTCCTAAAATGGATCCACTGCTCTGGACCAGAGTCATAGGTCATGGGTATTTCTGTCCCATTTAGCAGAAGTGAGGCAGAGCCATTAGTTAAAAGTGCCTCCTGTTGGTATGTTAGCTGAACCCATAATGCCCTCCCCACACAAATGCTTCCAAGGCCAGGGAGGCAAAACTAAATTATTAATTTTCTTTTCCTTCAGTTTAAGTTGTAATGTGTTTATGTCATGATTGCAACATGTTAGCTCCACTTAATAGCCCATCTTGTCCTGAATTGAAATTAGACATAAAAGAAGGTTATACAAAACTAAGCCCACAGAGAATACTACATATAAATGTACTAGGAGACACTAAAACAAACAGGTAATGCAAAATCAGTCCTTCTCCTACAATAGATTTACGGCTCTGGATAGAAGTCATAGGTAATGGGAAGTAACAATCAGTGACCATCAACTAGTCATCTGCAGAGGGTAATAAAATAGTGGGGAAATGCAAAATGTCACTACAAATAAAAGAAAGTGGCTGTGGTTCAAACAGAAACGAGACTAATAAGAAACCCTCTATAAAATAATATTAGCCTGAGATTTAGAAGATTTAGATTTAGAAGCCTATTGAATTAGCCTTGAATTCAAAAATAACTAGCTTGCCGAAGCAATAATTATCTCCATATATTTACATATAATCTGTATTAATATAGATATGAAAACAAATTTTACTGGTATCTCTTGGTCCTGAAATGCATGGATAGCACAGTAAAGCATCTACTGGCTGAAAGGTTTTTTGGTTTTTTTTTAATTTGATGAGTATAACAATTCAATTTTGAAATCTTTAGAAAAAGAATGAAGTTTCTGGTGACCAGTTAGCCTTGCAGGTTTCCTTCAAACAGGGTTGGTATTTTTCCACCCAACATACTACATATCTTTTCTTCTGTAGCATAAGCACCAAAATGCCAAAGGAGGTTTCCAGACTACCAATTTATTTGCCTGGAAAAAGGCATTCACGGATCCTTCTGGCACAGCAGAATGTGGAGGATTACATGCCCTTTTTATGACTGCTAACCCCATGAAAAAGGCATATGATCTCCTCTATAGATCATTTTTGTAGACACCTGGAAGGAAAGTGCAACATGGGAATGCTGAAAAAGGAGCAAAAAAATTAACTAGTCCCATTGCAGAGGAAGCCATTTGGTTGAGATTAGTTAGAGAATCACCAGGATGGAATCCAACAAATGCATGGAATTTTATTAATTAACCAGTCTGCTAGGGGGGAAAAAAACCCTGTACGTGGCTTGGGATTTCTTTACCTTTGTGGGTCAAAACATAAACAGCCCCTCAGCGAGGGATGTGTTCTAAGCCTTGAGGATTTCTTCCAGGGGACTTCAACCAATAGCTTAATGTGCTTCAACAAAAGTGGGTTTGCTGGTATTCTAGCTTTTAAAGCAAAACACACACACACACACACGTTAATACTCAAGAGCTCCTTTTGTATCAACTATAATGAATGCTGGAGTAGATTTAATGTATGATGTGGCCTCGTAATATACTTGGTTCTTTGGAAGTAAATCCTCATTATCCACTTCGGACCTCAACTGCAGCGCAGAAGGGAATTGCAGGTTTCATGCAACTTCAGGGATAGGACTGTAGGCATTGCTGCTGCTAATGTCTACTTATCTGGACTTCAATTATTTAGAAAGCACTGAAGAAGTTTGTCCTCCAACAAGCTGAAAAATGACCTTGTGGCAGATCAGTTGGGCTAAAGATAAGCACTGTGTATTTTGGGACCTCTCTGTTTTAAACTACAATGACTGCCAGTCAGCCTTGCTGCAGAGGTGGGAAATTAAGTCAACCTTGAGATTTACTGCCAAATCATGGTCTGGGGGAAAGAGGAAACTGTCATTGGCAGGCTGGCGGTCAGAACTACTGTCCCCCATGTCAGTGGAGCATCCTGGGTTGGTGGCAAAAAAAAACAACAACAGAAACTAGGCCAACCTAGGATCTCTCAAAGGGAGAAACAAACTGTTAGAAATCACATTGATTCATCATTTCAATACTGAGCTGTGGCAGAACAGAGTACTTTGAGTGTTTGTTAAAGACAGATGAGGCACTCAACAGGAGAAGAGGACAGTGGTATTTATAAGACAACAAGAACCAGCTATTATGTCAAGCAATGGGGTCCCATGCACTAAACACCCTTGCAAATCATCTCCCTCAGGAGTACTGAGCTACACTAAGAGTGAAGATGAAAGAAAGGGAGGGCTAATTCTCAGGTAATTCTCTGGCCCTGCGTTCTTTATGAACTTTGTCCCTAAGGACAGCTTTGGATTGGGAGATTCCTGTGGCTTTAAGAGTTCTGTGGTCGTGTGCATACACCAAGAAGTTCTTCCTTTTTCCTCAGATGAGCTATCTGACAATCCAGTAGCAGGAGAGCATGCAATGAAAGAATAATTAGCTTCCTGAATTAGATATGCTCTGGAGATTATTTTGAGGAAGTTCTATAGCTTGCATTATGCAGGAGGTTAGACTAGGATCACAATGGTCTCTTCTGGCCTTGGAATCTATTAAGTGCAGAGACAATGAATGCAGACACAGAGAAAAAGTGATGGTAAGGCCCTCCCCTCAAGCGCTTAAGACAAAAAGAAAATTGTTCTAGTCATCATCTGCATGGGGCTCCTACAGGGTCTTCCTTCCCTTACCTGGACTTGCAGGCTTTGTGGGGAACAGACTGACAGTGTTAGTTCAATGATTGCTCTGCTACCGACCCCAAGAGGATCCCAAACTCTATACCAGTAAAGTGGAGGCTGGCTCATGCTGTATGCGTGATGCTATAGGGCTGGTTACATCAGCTTTACACCTCCTGAGAATGCCCCCACACCACAGGAAGGCCAGCAACTGCAAAATAAGCTATTTATCCAACTTGAAGGCAAGCAAAGAATATCTAGTTGGCAGAATGGTTGCCAAAACCTCTCAGAAAGTAAGAGACTCAACCATAAATTCACCACTTCACAATTAAGAGTACAGACAGTCACATTCCCATCCTCCTGCTTCACGTTCCACTATCCTGCTTTCATAAAGCTTCTCTTTACATTCCCCCCACCCTTCCTCATTGAGTCTTGCACCCTTTTTTTCTGTTTACCAACAATCTTCACACGACAGCAAGGGTGGTAAATCACTGTTCCAATGTGCACAATCGAGAGGGCATTGAAATTGGCAAATGTGTGAGGGCAGACAGAAAGAAAATATTGTTTTGAAGATAAACAGCTTACAGCACCACAGGAAAATTCTGAAAAACCCCCAATTATTTGCATAAATATCTGAAGCTCTGATGCTAAGCAGCCTTAAACACAAGATCATAGCACATCCCACAATTTTCCCCTGCTGAGAGTTATAGTTAAAATTCTAACAGAAATACTTACTGGTTAAATTAGATAGAATGAGATATACCTTTTATCAGACCAACAAATATGTTATAGTACACAAACTTCTGGTCCTAAAAGATTTTTCTTCTTCGAGTGCTGACAGTTTGTAAATTAAATGATTTGTAATGTAAAAAGAGCTTTATAAATAGTGCTTATATCATCATGAAAACCTTGCAACTCACTGCTACAATGTCACAGACTAATGAGTTTGCTTCTTTCTTTCTATTCATTTGCACAGCCTATATTCTTGCATCTAACTGCAGTCAATTCCATTAGGTTTCTATATAACTGACCAACTACAACAGCCATAATTCTTTCCCCATAAATATGGTACATTAAATGATCTAGGGGCATAGTTACCACTCTTAAAACAATTCCACAATGTACACTGGACTCAGTTTATGTTCTGACAAGGCTTAAGATGCTTCACCCTGCAGCCCACAAAAGTTTGATTTAAAAACACACTGTATAGTAATTAGATTTAAGCAACAGAATTACTTAAAGTAGTACACTCATTGACGGGTAGAACTTTTACAGTAATAGATTAGACTCATTACCTAAAGAGACTGAAAAGTAACAGGAACTTCATTTACCTCCTATTCCAGAAATTTACACATTTAGTTCCAGTGACAGCGGTCGATTGGAACATGTAGATATGAGTCCTGCCAGATAATGACCTGGACTGATGGAGAGAGGAAATGTCTTCGCTGATTCAATCTTGAAGCAGTGGCAAACTTGTTTAGTACACCTAATCTTCTGGAAAACCCTGGAATACACTCACTTAGAAACCCTTCTATCCAGAAAACTAAAATGGTAACTCCTATATTGCACCCAGATGCAAGACAGTTGATAGCACTCTTTAGTAATATTTTTATCGCTTAACATAAAATACTGAGATATCTGCATGTTCTTGTGCACAACATATTTTGTTCTCATTCGAAGAGCAAACACGCACGGTTGGGGAAATACAAGTGTACTATTTAACAGGCACTAAAGTAAATACGCTATGAAAGCTGAGAAACAAACATTTCTTTCTGAACAGTCTGTAGTCTAAATTTAGGATTGCCCCTGACTGGAGCAGAGGAGTAAGAGGACAGAAATAAGAAAATGGCAGATTTCATCAAGCTAGAGCTGTACTTTATAAATGTCCCAACTGTTAACATTGTACATGTGATCCAAAGACTGTATTTAGGCGCCCATTGGGGTGATTTTTCAAAAGTGACTTAGGAGTACAACTCCCATTAATTTCAGACTGCAAATTCTGATGGAGAAGTATAGCCTGGTCAAAGCATTTCAGCTCTCTTGACCTGTGGAAGTTCAATATATTGGAGGTGATGTTGGTTGAAAACATAGTGCGGACTATTTGTACAGCAATTTTATGTCTGAGTTTTTGTTCTAATAGGAAGGATGTTAATGGGCGCCTGGACTTGCCTTTTTCAGCATAGATGAACAGCTGAAGTGTAAAATTTACCAGAAAAAAGTCGTTGTAAAATCTAAAATTCTACTAACCATTAGCAAACTAAAGAAAAGTATGAAACACCCAGTTTAGTAATTTGTCAATAAAATGAGAAATGAACTAGAAACGTAAATGAACCCAATTTAGATTTTTTTTTTTAAATAGTGATTTTTATCCATTCTGCTTCCACAGTGTCACTCACTCACATGCGCTCTCTCTAGCTGGTTGCAGTTGTCTATGGTGGAATTGATGGTAATATCCCAATCAAGTAACTTACTCATAAATGTACATTGAAAACATCACTAATTTAATTCTTCTAGTTTCATAGAGTCACCAAGGATCTTACTATTGCAATTTCTGATCCAGTATTTTACCATCTCCAGTATTTACATTTGTGGTGGTAGCACTGATAGAAAGCGTCTCTATTCTGCAGGGCTTTTCAGCTTCTCACTTTTGGCTTCTGCATCAAGATAGTGTAGACTGCCAACACGCCCAACCAGCATGGGAGGGTCCCAGAGCTCAGGCTGCAACCTGACTCCAAACCTGTCACCACTGCAATTAAACACCCCATTAGCCCAAGCCCTGCGAGCCTGAGTCACCTGACATTGGCCACCTGCGGGTTTTTAATTGCAGGATAGATATACCCTTATAGACAGTGAGAAATCTAGCCCGCTACCCTGTCCCTCCCCACCCTCCACATAACTATTAAGGGAAGGGTAACAGCTCTCTGTGTACAGAGACTCCAAATCCTTTTACCTGTAAAGGGTTAAGAAGCTCGGGTAACCTGGCTGACACCTGACCCCAAGGACCAATAAGGAGACAAGATACTTTCAAATCTTGGGGGGGGAAAGGCTTTTGTGTGTGCTCTTTGTTTTAAGGGGTGGTTCGCTCTTGGGACTGAGAGGGACCAGACATCAATCCAGGTTCTCCCCATCTTTCTAAACAAGTCTCTCCTATTTCAAACTAGTAAGTAAAAGACAGGCAAGGCGTCTTAGATTTACTTTGTTTTCTCAACTTGTAAATGTACCTTTTTACCAGAGTGTGTATCTTTGTTTGCTGTACTTTGAACCTAAGACAGAGGGGGGTCCTCTGAGCTCTTTAAGTTTGATTACCCTGTAAGCTATTTTCCATACTGATTTTACAGAGATGATTTTTACCTTTTTCTTTAATTAAAAGCCTTCTTTTTTAAGAACCAGATTGATTTCTCCTTTTTTTAAGATCCAAGGGGGTTTGGATCTGTATTCACCAGGAGTTGGTGAAAGGAGGGTGGGAGGAAGGAGGGGGGATGGTTAATTTCTCCTTGTTTTAAGATCCAAGGGGGTTTGGATCTGTGTTCACCAGGGAATTGGTGAAAGGTTTCTCAAGGCTTCCCAGGGAGGGAATTCTTGTGATGGTGGCAGCGGACCAAAGCTAAGCTGGTAGATAAGCTTAGAAGTTTTCATGCAGGCCCCTACATTTGAACCCTAAAGTTCAAAGTGGGGATACAGCCTTGACACCCCCATACAGAAAAAGCCCAAACTTACTGTTTAAGGATTATGGGCACTGGAAGAATATTCAAGTTTCCTCCAAGTAGTGTAAAAGAATTTCATCAGAACCAGAATACAGCAAACCTGTATTGTTAAATACATCAGCAGCAAAGGAAGTAGTTTGGTAGCCAAGCAGAGGGTGTCTGAGGTCTTAGGTGCTCAAGAGGGCCAAGAGCTAGTTCAAGGGTTTCATACCTTCTGGTTAAGGCTTGGACATAACGCATCTCTAGTTTCTCTCCCCTCTTACAGACAGAGGTGAGAAGTGAAATGAATTCGTAATTCAGATCCCTGAAATCCTCCATAGCAAACATTATCCCAAAATAAATCAGCCCATATGCTAGACATGCCTTAAAATTATCAGTAGTCAAAATAGTTAACAGTGACATTAATTCTGAAGCCCAATGATGACAACTAAACACACCCCCTGAGATGATTCAAGCCATTCCTACCTCTCAGAGCTTTTCCTTCTGCATGTCTGATCGCACACACAAACCCCCCCACCCCCATTATTGGTTCAGATTTTTCTCTGAGACCATGAGGGCTAAAACATTCAGTTCTTTTGATTAATAATGAAAGCTTAGATTCTAGAGGAAGTAGTGGATTTTGTTGCAGAAGCCAAGGAAATTCAGAGGGTTCCTCCAATTAGAACTGTTCATCTCCACAGCATATGGAAATGCATCTTCTAGAAGCCCATCCCATTTATTTTTTTTTGAAGGGACTGTGTGCTAGCAGGGATCAAATGAACTTGGGGACCAAAGTCGGGCTGTTGAAGTTGATCTGATATTTTTTGGAGCTATTCAAGTAGCTCTGGCCTACCTGATGGAAACCTGAAGCGAAATTCTTGTGGAAAAAGGGCAAGGTGTACTTCCATCTAGTAAGACTGAGGTGTATCTCCACACTGGGAGTTTGACTGAGCACAGCCCCTACCACAGCTGGTCTTGGTGAAAGGCCATCTTTGTTCAGACTCCCTGGGCTGTGATCTAGATTTATTAGAATTTCCCTAATCCTCCGATGGGGATTAAAAACTTAAGTATATGGGGAAAATGGGTATGTCTGTAAGGGCTTAAGTTTGGTCTACGCTGCCAATTTATGTCAGTGTAACTAAAGTCACTCAGCAACATACTCAGCTGAGCGACGTAGTTATACCAACCTAACCCGTGTAGACAGTGGTATGTCAACAAGGAGAGAAGCTCCCCCGTTGGGTGTAGGCAGCGTCTTCACTAAACTCTACAGCAGCGCTGCTTAAGTGCTTTAAACTATAGACAAGCCCCTAGTCATTGTGTCACTGAATTAGAAATCCAAATCAGTTGAGTTTACAATCAAGTAAAAACTTAACTGCTTTCAGGACACCTATGGTTTGGTTTATCTAAACAAAAATACTGAACTGTAAGTATCTTACGATTTGGCTGACAGCTCTGTTGGCAACAGGGATATAAATGAAATACATCAAGCCACATTACTAGCTTTTGATAACATCCTTAATTGTTGTTGGGCATAAAGAGGCAACAAGATGGCACCTGGCAATAACTTAGAGGAAGGTTTGGACTTTTGGTCAGATATCCAGTTGACCCTTGCCCTTCCTAGTCAAAGAGCCCTGCTAGAAGAAGCAAGTAAGCCTAAGGGAACTGGCACAGAACAAACAAAAAACTCTTTTAAAAAGGACCATCTATTGTTTTCAGGTCATGTTTGCAAGGTGCATTCACTTGACTACCAATAAGCTGAGGATAACAGCTAGATCATCTTTAAGGTAGGACCACCGCATAACCTGTGACACCTTGAGATTCTCTTTTTTTAAAAAATGAAAATAAATTTTAAAAAAAATCAGAAATTTTTCCAGTTAAAATGACTTCAGAAGAAAATTTTATGAAAGACACCTTTGTAGGATTAACAGTACCATTTGTCCCTGAAAGTAGTCTTCTATGAATCGAATGCATTCCTGCTTTTGATTCAGGAGTCTGAGGCCATGTCTACACTACAAACTTTGTTCAATGAAAGTTATGTCAGCATAAAGCCCCTGCAGTTAGCACATTGCTTCTTTATGAGAGTACTTGGCTTCTTGCGCCAGCGTTGTGTGTACTCACCAGGAGAGTTTGTGTTGCTGCACAATGTAATGCACCAGAGTTGGTGTCCCAGTGCACAACCTGCCACCATGCAGCACACTTTCTTTTGAGAAGTTTTGGCAATGCATGGTTGGGCAGAAACAAGTCATGCAAGGGTGACGGGAGCAAGGGGTCAACTTCCCAGTGTGTAACTATCTCCATCTTATGTCATCTACCATCCCATAATTCTTGTCTTTTTTTAAAAATCCCTCCTAGCTGTTTGCCATCTCTGACAGAAGCATAAAACTTGCACATATCTTCACTACTGTCATAAGCGCTGCAAGCACAGGACACATGATCCGCCAGTATTTGCAGAGCTGTAAGAACCAACTAAGCCGGGAACATGATGATTTCTTGGAAAAAATATTGCTGTGGGACACAGCAAGAACTAATTCAAGTTTGTTGATGGCATTCCCAGAGTAATTGCAGATGGTGGAGCGCACTTCTGGGCCTGAGAAGTGAGCACTGACTGGTGGGATTGTAATGCAGGTTTGGGATGATGAGCAGTGGCAGCAGAATTCCTGGATCTGTGTGCTAAGCTCTCCCCAACCCTCCAGCACAGGTACACCAAAATGAGAGCTATACTGACAGTGGAGAAGCGAGTGGAGATCACACTATGGAAAATTGCAACACCAGACTGATACCAGTCAGTGGGAAATCATTTTGCAGTTGGAAAATCCACTGCAGAAGCCATTGTCATGCAAGTGTGCACAGCCATTAATCGTCTCCTGCTATACGGGACTGTGATTCTCAGCAATGTGCTGGACATAGTGGGTGGTTTTGCAGCAATGCCGTTCCCAAACTGCAGTGCAGCAACGGATGGCATGCATAGCCTGTTTTGGCACCAGACCACCTTGCTATAGAGTACATCAACAGAAAGGGCTATTTTTCTATTGTTACGCCAGCGTAGACAGTTCACCGGGGACATTTCACTGACATCAGTGTTGATTCGTCAGGCAAGGGGCATGAAGCTCGCATCTTTAAGAACAAAGGACTATTCAGAAAGCTACAAGCAGGGACTCTCTTTCCTGACTGGCAGATTACCTACCATTGGCAATGCTGAAACACCAACAGTGAGACTGGGGGACCCAGCCTATCCTTTGTTTCCCTGACTCATGAAGCTGTACACCAAGGAAAGACTGAACTATAGGCTCAGCAGGTGCACGACAGCTGAATGTGCTTTTGGTAGATTTAAGCGACTATGACATTTACTCACAAGATTGGATATCATTAAAAAGAAATCCCAATGGTTATAGCTGCCTGCTGTGTCTCCATAATATCCATGAAGCAAAGGGGGAAAAGTTGCCACTGGATTGGAGGTGGAGTAGTATCTGCTGAGTTTGAACAGCCAAGGACAATTAGAAGAGCTCAATGTGGAGCTATACAGCTCAGGGGGGCTTTGAAAGAGCACTATCACTGAGCCACAGTAATACTTTGTGGTGTACTGTGCTCTATCTTGCCCTGCTGTTTTGGGACCGAAAGGAATTCTGCGGTGCTTGGCGTACATCTGTGAATATAACACGATCACTGCACCTATTAATTTTGTAGTGCTTGCTGTACATTTATGGATTATTATACGGTGTGTCACGGATCCTATGAGTTGTGTGTCAATGTACAGTAACAAGTAAGTGGGTGCTTTCAGAACTGCTAGGCACTCTGAAGCATATGTTGTGAATTAATAAAGATGAATTATTTTCCAAATAAGAGAATTTTATTCAGTAACAAAACCAGTGCAAAGAAAAAACTGTGCAATTAAAAGCAAATACATTAAAAACATGAAAAATTAATGAAACTGAACTTAAGGGAAAGAACATTCATGTCCATTTTATCTCCACATACAGCAACCATGCATTTCACAGGTCAGCATATATGAAGCTGTGGTTGTCCTTAATGTCCCCCAGGGTGGACTGGTAGGGGTAAGGGATTCGGCCCCTGACACCATGTGGAATGTTGAGGGGAGGAGTGTAGGGAGATGCTGTAATGAGGTTTTCCATGGATTGCAAAAAGGGAGGTGAGCCCAAGATTGTTGAACATTCAGGTCCACAAAAGTATGCAGCATCTATGTTTGCTGCTCGAGAAGCCCCGTTGTATCCCAGTACATCTCCCTCTCCTTTTCCTCCTGGAACTCTCTCTTATCAGCTCTTGCCTTCTCCGGGCTATCTGCAATGGTCACCCTCCAGGATCTTTGCTCATGATCTGATGCTGCACTCGCTTGCAGGATCTCTCACTGAATGTGTCATCCCAAATCCTCTTCTCTCCTCTCTCTGGCGTTCTGTGCATGTGGAAGAGGAACCCCTCAAGGTCTCAATAGTGACAGCTGCAGATAGAAACACAGAGGTACCACTGTCAATGCAGTCACAACAGAAAGTGAAAGTTAAGATTCAGAACTCCCTTCCCTTGCTTTCCTGAAGTTTTATACAAGACATGCTTATTGACACTTCTGCTTTAGAGTGCATGTCAACACTCTCAGCACCAACCACGGTGAATATGGCCCACTAAGGATGAGGGAAATGAGGGGGGTATTGCTTGGTTGCATGAAACTATGAGTATAGTGCAATGGCACTGAATACTGGCACCATTTTCCATAGGCAGTGGTGATTTTAGCTGATATCTCACTCCTGAAGATAAAGGCACAGAGTCCACAGCTGCTACTGGTGTCCCAAAGCAACCCGGCCCGTACGCTGCTTGCCTATACTGCAATGGTGCCTGCCAAATGTATCGCTGACTGGCATGGGAAAGCGTCCTACCATACCTAGCGACAAGGAGTCCTGTGGCACCTTACAGACTAACAGAAGTATTGGAGCATAAGCTTTCGTAGGTGAATACCCACTTCGTCAGACGCATGTCACCACCATGCTCCAATACTTCTGTTAGTCTATAAGGTGCCACGGGACTCCTTGTTGCTTTTTACAGATCCAGACTAACATGGCTACCCCTCGGATACTTGCTACCATACCTAGACCTCTGCAGGAGAGGACAGCAAAGTACCTCCATGGAAGTTTCATTGAGCTCTCAAGATGAATCAAGGGACATCCCTGTGTACATAAACAAACTGCTCCGCATGGCCCTCTCCCGCTTAACTCTATGAGGGAACAAAACACAGATAATTCTCTCTCTCTCTCTCTCTGTTGTATTGCTATCTTTTAGTATGAGCTGATTAATGAAAAGTTGATAGCTGTGTCCTGTTAAATTAGAAGCACCATCAGTAAATCATTTTAATGGGAAACACACTTACCTGAGGTTCCTTCCCCTGCATCAGGCTTGCCTGTGCTAGACTGCCAGGACTGCAGTGGGGTCTCAAACAGGTCCTGGCTCGCAGAATAGCTTGACCCTCCCCAGTCACGTGTCCCCCATCCTCCTCCTGTTCTGTGTTTTTCATTCC
This sequence comes from Terrapene triunguis, assembly GCF_002925995.2. NCBI lineage: Eukaryota > Metazoa > Chordata > Testudines > Emydidae > Terrapene > Terrapene triunguis. Next base: position 6,802,335 of record NW_020664499.1, read on the forward strand.
AGGGACCTGTGACTCAGGTTCCTCAGAGGTATCCACGGCGGTCTGTGCTGTGGTGGTGGTGGGGGGGGGGGGGGGGGGGGAGATGTCTCTGCTAAGTATAGCATGCAGCTCTTTGTAAAAGCAGCAAGTCTGGGGCTTGGCACCGGATCGACTGTTTGCCTCCTGATATGCCTGATGCAGTTCCTTCACTTTCACACAGCACTGCTGCTGGTCCCTGTTGTAGTCCCTTGTACTGCAACCCCCACGCAATCTGCTCGTAGATGTCCACATTTCTACAGCTGATCCCTAGCTGTGCCTGCACAGCCTCTTGTCCCCACAGTGCCAGGAGACCCAACATCTCCTCACTACACCAAGCTTGAGTGTGTAACTGGCATGGTCAGCTGGGCATGGTCAACAATGGAAAGCTGCTAGGTGTGCTCGCCAAGATGGACAAACAGGAAACATTTCAGAAAATTGCTGGGCTTTAAAGGGGAGGTAGGCCTTCTGGCCTCTGTGACCCCTGGGCACTGGAGTTCACAACTGTGCTCAGAGCGGTCAGTGTCAGGCATTGTGGGACAGCTTCTGGAGGACTGTTAAGGTCAACATAAAGAACGCAGTGCCTACACTTGAGCCCTGGTTAATATCCTGAGGTTGAGGCAGCGCAACGCCTGTCAGGGAGGCGGTGTTACTGCATCGCTGTAATGGGTCACTTGCATTGATGGGAGGCAAATTTAAGTGTAGACACATGCACAACTAGGCTGACGCAAAGCAGCTTACATCAACCTAACTTTGCAGTTTAGACCTAGCCTGAGAAAGAGCTAACTTAAATGCCTTTAACACTGTAGTTTGGAGAACAAAGCCCTGTTTTCCCATACAAGTTTCCTGGAGACTTCTTTGCACTTAGAATCCTTTACTGAGGCAGAGAAAATTTCCATGCTCTTCGATAATTCCTGCTATTCATTTGGATGCTTGGTCCTTCTATTAAGGGCCTCTCTACTCAAGAATGAGTGTTGTAACTTGTGCACTGAAGAGTTATCATTTTCCTCCAATTGTAGAAATCTGGGATATTTTGCTAAGAGTCCACCTAAAAGAAAAGACCTTGTGCTAAAGCTCTTCTGTAACTATAACAGTAGCAGGACACCCGCTTACAACATAATTAACATTTGTTAAAATTTGGATGGGACCACAACTGCACTTGATCCCACTTACATCATGGATAGGTACTGCCCACTCTGCTAATTTTAGTAGCGTCAGGTCAGAAGAAAACTGTGCTGTAACCAACCTGAGCCAGCTATCTTTTTAGTACACATTGGACCTGAATGGATGAAAAGAAAAAAAGTAATGTTAATCGGGATGAGGGGAAGAAATAAAAGTGAAGCGGATGGCAAAGTGAATTAGTTCCCCCCCGCCCCCCAGAAGATAAGCGGGATTTGAAGCACTCTAGATTTTGTGCTACTATTCCCCAATGCAAATTTCACATTTTCCAGTAGCATTTTATATAAAAATTAATTTCTTTTTATTTTAAACTTGCTAGTGAATTGAAATACAAATCTGGGAAAGGGCAGGAAACAGTCTACTGTGCGGTATCCTACACTAGGATGTGAAATGCACTCAGATTTTTGTGGTTCCATTGCTAACAGATAGTGGGGGGGGGAAGCCAACCACAATCGAAGTTAATATTTTATTGGGAAGGGTACTACAAAAGCAGTAAACCCTGATCGGCTCGAAATCACTGAACTAGTAATTAATTTAGGCGAGAAAGTGAAATCTATTCATCTAAAGTACTCTATATCTCTAATAATCCTAAAGCCTTGCTGAATTACTCATGCTACTATTTACTTACTATCCCAATTAGTGCTTCTGACGCTTCAGTAATAAGCTTTTAAGATAACCAGATATAGAGAATTGTTCGCACATTTTTAAAAAAGCAACGAAGCACCCAGTCAGCACTGCTATGTCTTCTGATGTGCAGTTTTCATGCATGTTGTCGAGGCTGTATGGACTTACCTACTTTGTGGACAGATAGGTAACTGCTCTCTTGTGTTACAAGTCTGAAACCTCTGATGCTATAGTCATGGTTGGCATTGTGGGAAACTAGAATTCGATAAAATGTCGTAGATGCACGTGCAAAAAGAGTTTTTTCCCCCAAACTGTACTGAATACACAAACTCCTCCAAAAACTCTTATCCCACAAATGAATACACCTCTACCTCGATATAACACGACCCGATATAACACAAATTCGGATACAACGCGGTAAAGCAGTGCTCCAGGGGAGGGGGGGGGCGGGCGCTGCACACTCCGGTAGATCAAAGCAAGTTCAATATAATGCGGTTTCACCTATAACGTGGTACGATTTTTTGGCTCCCGAGGACAGCATTATATCGAGGTAGAGGTGTAGTTATATTCACAAATACCTATAAACTTTTGCACAATAGATAACACCATCATAATTCCTCTACTACTGCGCAGTCACAGCCATAGAGATACAGAGGGTCCTGGGGCACCTTTAAGACTGACAGAAGTATTGGGAGCATAAGCTTTCGTGGGTAAGAACCTCACTTCTTCAGATGCAAGTAATGGAAATTTCCAGAGGCAGGTATAAATCAGTATGGAGATAACGAGGTTAGTTCAATCAGGGAGGATGAGGTGCTCTGCTAGCAGTTGAGGTGTGAACACCAAGGGAGGAGAAACTGCTTCTGTAGTTGGATAGCCATTCACAGTCTTTGTTTAATCCTGATCTGATGGTGTCAAATTTGTTCAAACCTCAACTGCTAGCAGAGCACCTCACCCTCCCTGATTGAACTAACCTCGTTATCGCCATACTGATTTATACCTGCCTCTGGAAATTTCCATTACTTGCATCTGAAGAAGTGAGGTTCTTACCCACGAAAGCTTATGCTCCCAATACTTCTGTTAATCTTAAAGGTGCCACAGGACCCTCTGTTGCTTTTCTACAGATTCAGACTAACACGGCTACCCCTCTGATACTTGACAGCCATAGAGATGGTTCAAACTGCTGCATTTGAATCTGAGCTTTCCCAAATGTCCAAGGAGCTCAGTCAGTTTTAGTTTAGGGTGTTCTCTAATTTTAAATGGTTGCTTTAGGAAAATTATTCCCATCGTGTAAATCAAGACTGTTAAAAAAAAAAAATCAATGGTTATAAGCTATTTAGGAAGAACTGAGTGAACTAAAGGGGAGGGGGAGTGCTACTCTGTCAAAAATGACAAAAATATCTGTTTCCAAGTTGCTGATAACTTGGAAGAAAATGATCTCGAATGCTTATGGATCAATGTCCTACCAGAAAAAAAAAGCACAACGTGGGGTATTAGTTGGCGTCTCCCATGTGCCGAAAGAAAAACCATCAGGCAGCAAGTCCACAAACAACTTTACTGTGCATTAAAGCAGTGCCATGCCTTTCTGCCCCCTACACAGTAGATGAACTGGACACAGGTCTCTCCCACACTAAGTGTGGGAAAGGAGCAGCAATGGATGGAATATATCCAGAATTTCTGAAGGATCTTGGTCCGAAGGCAAGAAGGTGGCTGGCAAACTTTTTCACCAACATCATCCACTCTTCTGGCATAATACTGAAGGAGTGGAATGTAGCCAAAATAATTCATTGTTGAATCTGCCACCAAATCATGGAGATTGGACAGAGGCTTTCCAAAAGGATCAGTTTCAGCAGCTGCCCTATTCAATCTCAATACCAGTGTGCGTGTGTCCCTAAATGCACCCCCCTCCCCACAAGAGACACATCCATCACTATGGTGATAGTAGGGGGGTTGGATAAATGGAACATCTGCACAGACATTGTGAGGGTTCTTCCACCAATTGAGGGAATCTTGTATTTGATGAGGGACTGATACCAGGCTGTCCAGAATGTCTGTTCAGCATGTAAACCATCCTGAGCCACCACTGGAAGCAGCAAAGGCGTGTTACCATGGCGCATTACAAAGCTGCTCTGTGTCCCAGTAGCTGAAGACAATTTCTTGTTGATGGCTGTGGACTTACTTGATTTTTTTAAATAAAGTTTGAAACCGCAGTGAACCTGTCCATGTGAAGGTAAGCTGTAGCTGTTACTGTGTATAAGGTGATCCCTATGATTCCAAGTGGACATTTCAATGTTGAGCTGGATATTTAACCAGTGGAACAGGGACAATGCTATGTTTATGGTAGAGAGAACCTGATAATTCCAGCCCTTGAGAGCCAATCATCTAGGTATGGAAAAACTATCCCGTTGACAAAGTGGCGACCACTGCCAAAACTGTCAAAGAATACCCTCAGACCAAAGGAAAGGCAAAAAGGAAGTACGTGATACTGGAAGTGATCTCAAATCAACCAGAAACTGAAGGAATCTCTTTGTGAGCAGGATGAAGCACAACATGAAAGTACGTGTCCCTGTCTGTAGAGGACCAAAAAACCCAATCCTCTTGATCCAATGATGAAATTATAGCTGCAAGCATCACCATCCTAAATTACTGTATCTTCAAACGTTGTTTATGAGTCTTAGATTTAGAATCTTTTGGGAGACCAGAAAATACTTGGAGTAAAATCCCTTCTCCCTATGCCGAGCTGGAACTGGTTCTATGGCTCCTAAATGTAAAGGGGAAGCTATTTCCTGTTTCAGCAAGTGTTCATGAGAGGGGTCCCTGAAGAGGGACAGGGATGGGAGGTAGGAGAGGGAAGTAAAATGAATGGCATAACCTGACTTTATAATCTCCAAAACCTATTTGTCAGATGTGATTTGCTCCCATGCAGACTGAAGGTAAGAGAGATGATGGTATACTGGCGCAGCTGGAGATCAGAGAAGTGGGTTTTTTTCAGACTCTCAACCAAGCCATCAAAATTGATGTTTTGATTATGAGAACTGGTGAGTGGTTGAAGTGGAGGTAGTGTGTGCCTTTGAAACACTGGTTTCTTTCTAGATGTCTCAGAATATTGGGTGGGCTGGGTAATCTCTGTGCAGTTTGGGACCTACTAAAAATTGTTTACCTGCAGGTCTATAAATCCCAGGTGATCGCAAAATGGTCCTCCAATCCTTTTAGGTGTGCAATGATTCATCAGTAATCTCAGCAAAGAGTTTTAGACAATCAAAAGGGAGGTCCTCAGCAGTATTTTAGACTTGTCTAGGGAACCCAGAAAACCAGAGGCAGAATGCCTGACACATAACGACTGCCAAGGAGATGGAGTGTGCTACAGTGTCAGCCTCATCTAGGAAGGCCTGTAATGATGTTCTAGCCAGTACCTGACCCTCAGCTATTATGCCATGGAACGGTTTGCAATGTTCTGCTGAAAGATGTTCAATTAATGTGATGAACTTGGAATGGTTGATGTGATTAGTATTACCAAGCTCTTATAGTGCAATTTGCATTCCTAAACTATAAAGGTCACAGAGAGAACTCTTACGGCCAAAAAGGTCAAGGTGTTTTTGGTCCTTGTCATATGTGGTTGATTTAGAGAGTGTTGCTGTCTGCCACGTCCATTTACCACTTCAACAACCAGCAAGTTAGACAAAGGATGCAAAAATAAAAAAAACTCAGTTCTTGGCTGGGACATAATACTCCTTATTATCGATGGTACAGTTGCTGGGGTCTGCCAGATGGTCCTGGCAGAATCTAGGAAGGCCTCATTAATGGCCATGGCTACTCAAGCAAAAGGTGTCATTTGCAAAACGTCCAAGAGCTTGTGCTGCGACTCTTGGACCTCCTCGAGGGGAATTTCCAATGAGCCTGCTACACATTTTATTAGCTTCTGAAATTGTTTGAAGTCATTGGCCAGAGAAGGTGGAGGAGAGATAACAACCTCATGCAGGGAAGATGAGGAGATATTAGTTAGTGGAGTAGCCTCCTTGACTGCTCTGGCCTCTTGCTCCTCAAAGGTTTTCTCCTGTAGTTGAGGTTGTGGAGAAGAAACAGATAGAGTAGGGGACTGCCTCCACTGGTGGTTCCAAGGAGAAAGGCTAGGAGCTCATGAGAACTGTTGTCAGTAGGCAGCCCAAGTGTTCCAATACGGCTACTCAGGAAGACCACAGGGTATAGGGGATGGCATCCACTGCTGCTCATACCATTGAGGAGCAGCCCTGGTTTGTCTCTCACGTGAACCATCACAATGACAGATGACAATTTCCTAACTCAAAGAGTGTGGCATGCAACACAGCGGAACTCTATATTAGACTGTCTCTTGACAGATAAAGAGGAACTCAACACAGAACTAAAAATTAATGGTAGCTTAGATACAAGTGATCATGATCACATTAATAATGTGCAAACAGAATGAAGTCCAAACCAGTAATATATACATTTGGTGCTTTAAAGGGCCAATTTCACAAAACTGAAAACAATTATGAGCCAAATCAACTGGGAGGAAGAATTTAAAATCAGAAAAATGTGAATAACTGGGAACCATTTAAGAACACTTTATTAGATACCCAAAAAGCTACAATCGAGGAAGGTTAAAAACAAAACAAAAACAAAAAACAAAACACACAGATGTGGTTTGGAGGGGAAGTAAAGGCAGCTATAAAAAATAAAAATCTAAATATAACAAACGGAAGAAAAGAAGTCAAGAATAATGGATATAAATCAGAAGCTAGGAATTGTAGAAAATTGATAATGGAAGCAAAGGGGTCACAAGGAGAAATCTATGGCCAGCAGAGTTATGGGCAATAAGAAGGAATAGTTTTAAGTACACTAGGAACAAAAAGAATCTTAATGGTATTGGTCCATTACTAGCTGGGAATGGTAGAATTATCAATAATAAAGCAGAAAAGGCAGAAGTGTTGATTAAATATTTCTGTTCTGTATTTGGGGGAAAAGCAGATGACAGTCATATTCTTTCCATTCTACTAGTATCTCAGGAGGATGTTAAACAGCAGCTACTAAAATCGGAAGGTCTGGATAACTTGGAACAAAGAGTTTTAAAGAAACTGGCTGGGAAGACTCGCTGGACTGTTAATGTTGGTTTTCAATAAGTCTTGGAACACTGGGAAAGTTACAGAAGTCTGAAAGAAAGTTAATGTTGTGCCAATCTTTCAAAAGGGTAAATGGGATGACCGAGGTAACTATAGGCCTGTCAGTCTGACATTGATCCTGAGCAAGATAATGTAGTGGCTGATATGGGACTTGGTTAATAAAGAATTAAACAAGGGTAATATAATTAATGCCGATTAACATGGTTTTATGGAAAATGGAACCTGTCTAACTTTTTTTTTTTTTTTAAATGAGATTTCAACTTCAGTTGATAAAGGGAATAGTGTTGACATAATACACTGACTTCTGTAAGGCATTTGACTTAGTACCAACATGACATTTTAATTAAAAAAAATAGAAAGATATAACATGAACATGGCATATATTAAATAGATGAAAAGCTGGCTAACTGATAGGTCTCAAAATGTAACTGTAAATAGGGAATCAACATTGTGTACTTCCAGTGGGGTCCCACAGTGGTCAGTTCTTGGCACTACTGTGTTTAACATTTTTATCAATGACCTGGAAGAAAACACAAAATCATCACTGATCACGTTTGCACATTACACAAAAATTGGGGGAGTGGTAAATAATGAAAAGGTCATGTCACTGTACAGAGCGATATCAAACCATGTGTGTGTTTTAATATGGCTAAACGTAAATGTATACATTTAGGAACAATGAACATAGGCCATACTAACAGGATGGGGGACTCTATCCTGGCAAGCCGTGACTCTGAAGATGATTTTTGAGGGGAGGGCGGGGGGGGGGGGAGACAGGGGGGAAATAATCGGCTGAACATAAACTCCCAGTGCAAAATGCTGTGGCCTAAAGGGCTAATGCAATCCTGGGGTGCATAAACAGGAATCTCAAATAGAAATAGAGAGGTTATTTTACCTCCTCTGTATTTGGCACTGGTGCAGCCACTGCAGGCATATATTATGTCCAGTTCTGGTGTCCACAATTCAGGAAGGATGCTGATAAATTGGGGAGGGTTCAGAGAGGAACCATGCGAATCATTAAAGGACTAGAAAACATACCTCACAGTCATAGACTAGAGGAGCTCGATTCATTTAGATTCACAAAGAGAAGGCTAAGGGGTGACAGTTTTTAAGTACCTACATGAAGAATATTTACCGGTAATAACGGGCTCTTCAATCTAGCAGAGAAAAGTATAACAATCCAACGGCTGGAAATAGAAACTAGACAATCCAGATTGGAAATAAGGCATACATTTTTATTAGTGAGTAATTAACCCTGGAACAACTTACCAAGGGTCCTGGTGGATTACCCATCATTGACTATCTTTAAATCAAGATTGGATTTTTTAATATAAAAGATCTGCTCTAGGAATTATTTTGGGGAAGTTCTATGGCCTGTTATACAGGAGGTCAGAGTCACACCAGGAAATCACAATGGTCCCTTCTGGCTGTGACACCTATGAAACTACAAGAGAGAATGTATGTATGTATGTATTAAAAAAACAGACCTAACCTATTTTTAGATTAACATTCCTACTACTACAGTAGCTAAAAGTTCTGTTATTCTGTTCCTATTAATACCTTGTATTTATAAAAGTTTTCAACATGCCTAGAAGAGTGTTTAACAAACATCAATTGAGAAAAAATTCCCCAAGTATGAATTTATGCCTGTTCTCAAAAGTTCTCTACAGCCTCACCCATTTTCTTCCTCTGTGAATGTTTTGTTTTTGTTTATCTAAATGCAGTGTTATGACTCCAAAACCCACTGGAGACCAGTAATAATGTGCACACTATGCTATATTTTTACTGTAAAGATTGCAGGCTTTGACTTGACAGACTCCATATCACTGCAGCCTTAAATATCAGCATATGTAGGTACAATGACCATCAGCTATTTGCGTATAAAACCAGAAATTAATAAAAACAGGAGGACAGCGTGCACAGAGGGCGAGGGAATAAAAGCAAAACTTACCCTCACCTTGAATTCTATTATCTTGAAAACAAATTCCCCTTTGGAAGCTTTTTTTTAAAAAGAAAAATAGCTTGGAATAGATTCAGAATCCCAGGCCTAGACAGCAAAAAGCCAGCGGCACTGCATTGACATTAAAACAGTCTTCACCAAGAACAAGCAAGAAAGGAATAAGTACCATCGGAAAAAATCTCTGCAGCTCCACCTGATGAACAGTCTCAGGAGCATTACAGCCGACTTTGGGAAACCACTTGCAGGAAAAGCAAAGCAGCTTTAACTTTCCTTCGGGTGTCTGGCAAGAATTTGTTGCCTATTCTGTATAAGCACAACTACAAAGAGTATTTTAGAAAGTAGATACACAGGACATTAGGATGTTTATGCACATACTTACAAGTTTCAAAATATCAGACAAACTTATCTGATGTTACTAGTGAACAGAGAACATGTGTAAACACACACATACACACTTTACAACCAAATGCTGCATTGATAATGTGCAGTGAAGCTAGAAATCAATTTTTGCACTGCTCTTGTGCACTTGCTTTCATAGAAAGACTTCTGCTACATATTGTCTGCCTCTGTGAAGTTAGTCCCAATTATGGGTCCAATTCTCCTCACGTGCTAATTTTACACTGGTTTAACACCACTATCTTCAGTGGAATCACTCCTGATTTACACTCGTTTAGGTGAAAGGAGAAAAACCCATTACTACTATAGTTTATCCATGACAAAATGAGATATTAACTCCAGAACTCTGATAATTAACTTCAAAAAGTATGAGCATTTTATTAACCTACAGTCCTTTGCAATTACAGGTACTGTTGCAATGAGCTATTAGGCTCCTGCCTGTTTTGCCGAAAGAAAGCACTAATATTTACATAATTTTGCCTTTGCTAAAAAAGAGTCTTTGTATAACCTAGCAAAGGTTACCAAAGTGAAAGATTCGTTATAGTAAATTCAAGTGCTAATTTCCATATGTATAATTACGCTATAGTTACATTCGAATCTGTACACTCCATGTAAACACACAATCATCCCAAAGAAGAGGATTTTAAGGACTGAATAAGACATCCTTTGTTTTCAAACTGGCATTTATATACGGACACTCCCCAGATTACGAAAGACCCGATTTATGCAAATTAGCATTTTCAGAAAAAGTTCCATAAGCCAGAAATAAGATTTTCGAGTTGCGGAAATTTTGGCATAATGTACAGGTATACATTTCCAACTTACGCAAGACTTTCCGGAACGGAATGATTGCATAAGTCAGGGGACATCTGTACTAGACTTTATTCCACACACTGACAAAAGTTCTAGAACTTAGATCATAGACCGGAAAAGATCTCAGGTAACATTTATTTGATAAAATGGAGAAGAATAACGATACCCATGGGAAAGGACTTGGAATTAGAATAAGACACTTCACTGGAGTAAGAAAAAGAAAAAGAAAAAACTATCAAGAAATTCCACTGGGAACAAGAGAAAAATCCATTTGTTAAGCCTAAGAAGCTGCTTCAAATATTAGTTTATGATGAGATGCAACCCACAGTTAAATGTAACATTTTGCTTAGAAGTGGAGGCTGATTTGATTCAAGATAATGAAATGTGGCAATTGGGATAATCAAACAAACAAAGTAGAAACCTATTTCTTCTTTATTCAGAGTTTAGAAATATTATTTGACTAAGACATCTTTGATAGATCTGGCAAAACATCTTGCTGCCCAGGTCTCCTGTAAAGTCTCCCCTGAGAAGCATATTAAAAACTTACTATAACTATTTGAAGTGTATTATTTATTTGTCACACAGGCCTTAAACGGATAATGTAAAATGTAAATCACAGTTGTAAAGTCTATCAATTCCTTCTGTACCAAAAGCAGACCTTATGTTCGCCTTTATATACATTTAAAATATATGAAGTCAGATATTTCATTGCAATCTTCATATAAAAATAGGCATTTCAAGTTCTGCACTAAGCCAGTTTTAACAGGAATAGCATAAGGAAATTTTCTTGTGTGGGGTGGAGATCAGTACTTAATTTGTAATGAAAGAGGTGCTCAAGTCATTTTTTACTTTCATAACTGACATGGCAAGCCCAGAGGTGCCAGGGCTATGAACTGCCAAGCCTAGAGGTGCCAGGGCTCAGCCCTGGCAAGCTGTGGCACAAATTAAGCGGAGGTGGAGGGTGATGGATGGTTAGTAGAAGGAATCTGATCAGTATAAAAGGCGTGAGTAAGCAAAACTGTAGATTTAACATTAGACAACTACTTTTATGAAGACATTAGGGAGGTGTGCTATTTTAAGTCTGAAGAGGCATGAGAAAAACCAGACCAACAGTAAGTAGGTTGAATAATTATTCAGCACTCAAAACACTTTCCTTCCTTAAATTATACCTGGTCAGGGCTCTAAAATATACCTTTCACCTAAAAATACATAGTGACACTTCAGACAACACTTTACACATTTCTGCATGAAGAAAATCCTTGTTGAGTAGACCATGATGCATACTCTCTATGAACACATACTTCAAAAATCTTCATTTTCTGTTATGAAAGGGAGAAGATAGTCATATGGTATACAGCAAGTTGGTATGAATATCTCTCTTCACATATTCAAATCACTACACAACTGATGTAATTCAAATGCATCTTTAAAGGTTTTGACAACTAGGGTTTAAAAAAAGGTCTCTTTGGAATTAAGTTTTAAATGATCTCTTGATCTTTACAGAATATAGTTTATCTTTGAAAAAAACTAGGGCTGTCGATTAATCGCAGTTAACTCAAAAAAATTAATCGTGATTAAAAAAATAAATATTTTTGGATGTTTTTCTACATTTTCAAATATATTGACTTCAGTTAGAACACAGAATACAAAGTGTACAGTGCTCACTTTATATTATTTTTATTACAAATATTTGCACTGTAAAAATGATAAACAAAAGAAATAGTATCAGGTGAACTGAAAAATACAAGTACTGTAATGTAATCTCTTTATATTGAAAATGCAATTTACAAATGCAGATAATTTCAGTCAAAAACAAAACAATGTAAAAAACTTTAGAGCCTATAAGTCCACTCAGTCCTACTTCTTGTACAGTCAACCGCTAAGATAAACAAGTTCGTTTACATTTATGGGAGATAATGCTGGCAGCTTCTTATTTACAATGTCACCTGAAAGTGAGAACAGGTGTTCGCATGGCACTTTTGTAGCCGGCATTGCAAGGCATTTACGTGCCAGTTCTGTTAAACATTTGTATGCCCCTTTGTGCTTCAGCCACCATTCCCGAGGACATGCTTCCATGCTGATGATACTCATTAAAAAAATAATGCATTAATTAAATTTGTGACTGAACTCCTTGGGGGGGGGAATTGTAGGTCTCCTGCTCTGTTTTCCCACATCCTGCCATATATTGCATGTTATAGCAGTCTTGGCTGATGACCCAGCACATATTGTTCATTTTAAGAACACTTTCACTGCAGATTTGACAAAACACAAAGAAGGTACCAATATGAGATAAAGCACTCGACCCAAGGTTTAAGAATCTGAAGTGCCTTCCAAAATCTGAGAGGGACGAGGTGTGGAGCATACTTTCAGAGATCTTAAAAGAGCAACACATGCAGAAACTACAAAACCCAAATCACAAAAAATCATTCTTCTGGTGAGATCTGACTCAGATGATGAAAATGAACATGCATTGGTCTCCACTGTTTTATCAAGCAAAACCCATCAGCAGCATGGATGCATGTCCTCTAGTATGGTGGTTGAAGCACGAAAGAACATATGAATCTTTAGCAAATCTAGCATGTAAATATCTTGCAACGCTGGCTACGACAGTGCCATGTGAATGCCTGTTCTCACTTTCAGGTGACATTGTAAAGAAGAAGCGGGCAGCATGATCTCCTGAAAATGTAAACAAACTTGTTTGTCTGAGCGATTGGCTGAACAAGAAATAGGACTGAGCGGACTTGTAGGCTCTAAAGTTTTACATGGTTTTGTTTTTTTAATGCAGGTTATTTTGTACATAATTCTACATTTGTAAGTTCGACTTTCATGATAAAGAGATTGCACTTCTAATGGGGGAATTGAAAAATACTATTTCTTTTGTTTTTTACAGTGCAAATATTTGTAATAAAAATATAAAGTGAGCACTGTACACTTTGTATTCAGTTGTAAATGAAATATATTTAAATATTTTTTGATTATTTTACATTTTCAAATAAATTGTATTCTATTATTAACATCGCAATGAATTTTTTAATCACGATTAATTCTTTTAATCACTTGACAGCCCTAAAAAAAACAACCTGTACATTTCTAAAGACTTTATGAAATCATACAGAGCAGCAAACATTATACAGCTTGATTTACCTTGACTTGCAAATTGATAACATCAATGCTTGCAAGTTTTAAATTTAGGTTTTTTTATTTTGTTTAATTTGTCAATGCTGTGGTATCAGGAAACAAGGCCTTCCTTCCTACAGAGAGCCGAATCACCACCCAAGAGGCATTACATATGTATTCCATATGGTGAACTAGGCTCACACTTACTTCTAGAGCCTGGATGGCTGATTTCTCATATTTTAAATGTGCCCTCTCATAACATCCTTGGCAAATCTCGAATCCTAATATAACCATATTCTTTACAAGACAGACTAGGCAACTGTCCATAATAGATGCTGTTTGGAAACAGAGCGAATCATTTTCACGATAAGCTCTTTGGGGCAGTCACCATACATATGCACAATGAAGCCCTAAGTCTATGATGGGAGCCTGTGAATACTAAAGACGTCACCCACATATTAGTATCTTTAGGGAACTCTGGAAACCAAATCTCAAAATTAATTATCTGAATAACGTCAGTTTCCCATAGAAGAACAACTTATCTGAAAGTCTAATTCCATCTGAACTCAAGTGAACACACACACAGGATTCCAAAATGTAAAATGGAAGGTAAAATAATTATAGTGAAGTAAGCTAACAAATCAAAATTACTACTAAGTACACTTACCAATACTGTCAAAAGAAGGTAGAAACCTACAGACAGCCTAATTAGAACCCATAAAAGTAAGCAACAGATAGCCAGAACCACCACTTTGTCATTGTCTCTATTAACATCTAAGGATTTTGATTTCTCTGACATTTGCCATGTGATTTATACCTTAAGTTAGGCTGCTCTGACTTCAGAGGAAGTCTTTCTAAAAATTAAGTAAACAATAAAAGCCTGAGCAGTAAACTCAGCTTCCTAAATACGCCAAAATAAACCTCTGGTTGCTAATCCATTTCTACCCAAATTTCATTTTATTAGCAAGTAAGTGCTCATGGAAAAAATTAAAACAAGATTGAAAAAAGGGTAGCATTTAGTCAAACATTTGAGAAATCATTATTTCAATGGATTTAGTTAACTGCATGAATATTAGAGAAGCTTGTTTTTCTTTTTTTATTGAAAATATTGAACATGGTGACTAAATAAAAAGAATTCTTGTCGTGTTGCTATGCTGTGTACCTGGAACCAGGCTGAACACCCTTTAGCATAGTCTTTGTCCACTCCAAATCCAGAATTAAACAACACAAGAGCAGCTGCTCAGTGACTGGTCTGCAGAATTCAATGAATGACAAAAGGTTACCTTAATTCAATGAGATAATCAGCACACATTTACCCACTACCAAGAGTTTTCTAACCATCTGCAAGGCGGCAGAGCTAACTGCCTAGAAAACAACTGGCAGCATGCTGACATGTCCTCAAGTCCCTCATGTCAATAAAAAATTATCTCTTAGCAACAGCTAAAAAGAAGCTGTACTTACAGAAATTTTAGAAGCATCATGAGCCAATGACTTCTTAGCACATGACGTTGATTGCTACTGATCCCTAAACAGATGTATTAAATATATTTTTACCAATGAGATTAGACATTCATAAACTATTTAACTTTTTCGTAAGAGATAACAAAGGGGTACACATAAAGGCACAGCCAACCTTATTTAAAGCTGCTACCCGTTCTCAATCATACCAGAAACAATGAGGCCAAACAAAAATGCATGTGACCTATTGAACAAGAAATCAATGATTGCTGCTCTAATTTCTATCATCAGCCTTATATTCAGCTAAAACATAGGCTTGTGCTGACCCAAACTGAAATGCCAAGTATGTTAAAAATACATACACTGGGGTTTTTTTTTTTTTTTTTTAAACTATGCAGTTTATACCCAAAAAGATTTTTCTTCCAAAATATTTTAAAGAGGAATTGGTAGATTAAAAACTACTTTAAGAAGAAACAAGTTTGTTACTAAATTTAAATTTAGTCCCTTCCAAAAAAAAAAAAAAGATGTTCTCTTTTGCCTATAAATATAGTAGTAAAAGATTTTCTATTAGATGCAAGACACATAAAACAAAAAATAAAATAAAATTTGGAGCCCAAAACTGTCTGAGGGTTCCTTTTTAAAAAAGGAAACTTCTGAAAATCATTGTGCCCATTGCTAAAGTCTTGATACCACCATCAAAATAGTCAGTGAATTAAAAAGGTGAACCACGTATAATACTAAGTTCAGATAACATGGCTCAAGAGAAGATATACAATTTTTTTCCCTTGAGAGATATTATTTTTCAGTATCTGTACTGAGTTTCATCTTTGCTTAAGAATTCCCTTTAAAATTTAAGTACACTGAAGTGCAGCATTGGGAGAGAAAACATTCTGGTCCTCAGAGGTTAGGTATAGAAACATGCCCCTCTTTTACCAGACTGCAAACTCTTTCTCCCTTTAGAAGCTGCATAAAACAAGTTAAACCTGGCATGTTCACACAATGAAATCTGGGCATCCAGTGATTTTTGCCATAACATAACAGAGCTCCAGGCTGTCAGTGTCATTTTCTAAAATAAAACAAGTTTAGAGCAAGTTTACCAACAGATTTGCACTCAAAGCCTCATCTTAAAAATTATCTGCACGAGTCTACTTTTATCATCCTGGTCTGTGGCTGCATACCAGCCACACTGAACATTGTTTTTTCCCTTTTTGGTCATTCCTCTTTATCAAATGGTATTTGTAATTACGGTATTGTTAAGTCTCTTTGAAAAGAGATTCAAAGCCAGACTTTACTAGCCTTACTCATATTGAATAGCCCCACTGATTACACAGAATAAGGTATTATTCACCATGAATGGGGGAGAAAGGCCAGAATCTGTCTCTCTATTATTAAAAAGTCAAATTTATTTCAATATCCTTAGAATTTTGTTCTAGGAGGTAGTCACATTTGAAGATTATTTACAGCACTTGTTTAAAACAGTGATACAATACATGAACATATGTTGTACCCTGACTGGATTCTTTCCCAAG
Organism: Terrapene triunguis; assembly: GCF_002925995.2. NCBI lineage: Eukaryota > Metazoa > Chordata > Testudines > Emydidae > Terrapene > Terrapene triunguis. The sequence goes on from NW_020664499.1 coordinate 6,818,561, forward strand.
CACACACAAATTTCCTAGTAGACCAAATCTTGGGTGACACTCACTTACCAATGATGGTAGTCTTTCAAAAGAAATTATTTCCATTCCTAATGTCTATGATTTTATTATATAGGACTGTAGGTTATAAGATGAACAGAAAACAGAGTTAAAATTCATTCTAGATCAGGGGTCGGCAACCTTTCAGAAGTGGTGTGCCGAGTCTTCATTTATTCACTCTAATTTAAGGTTTCGAGTGCCAGTAATACATTTTAACATTTTTAGAAGGTCTCCTTCTATAAGTCTATAATATATAACTAAACTATTATTGTATGTAAAGTAAATAAGGTTTTCAAAATATTCAAGAAGCTTCATTTAAAATTAAATTAAAATGCAGAGCCCCCCCGGACCGGTGGCCAGGACCCGGGCAGTGTGAGTGCCCGTGAAAATCAGCTCGCGTGCCGCCTTTGGCATGCATGCCATAGGTTACCTACCCCTGTTCTAGATGCTTTAAGGTAAAATTCATCTGAAAAAGTAATCTGAAAATCAGGGTGGATAAAAATCAATGATTTTAAAAAAAAAAAAATCTGTTTTATTTAAAGTGGATTTTTTTGATAAAATGCTTTTTGAGGAAAAAAGCAATCTAAAGATAAATTTAATTAAGATCCATGATGAGAGATCTTTGAGTTATAATGTAATAGGGATTATCAATTCTAATTCTATAGTATGAGACAATATATTCATATACTGTTTAAGAAAAGTTTTGTAAATGAGTTCCAATAGTTCATGGATTAGGGACCCAATCATATGGGGTTCCACAGGCTTCTGTATAGATTAGAAAGATTAACCTAAATATCTACCCAATGGGACTCAGTGCTCAGTCTAGGAGATACCATCAGAGATGCTTAGTTTTGCAGTTCTCAAACTGTGGATTTGTGTCTCCAGAGATAACATGCTTGTTAACAGCAATAATGTTTTTAAAATAAATGAATAAATAATATATAGAGGTGAGAAATAACAGACCTCAACCCTATTGTCCCCCTGCAAATTTGTGTACAGAGTGTCAATCCCTTACCTCTCTCTAAAAGTGCAAAGTTTCAAAAAGTTCAATGAACAGAAGATTGTTGGGGGCAGAATAGATCCGGACAAGGAGAAGAAGTCTGGAGATAAATGTGAGAAGCGAGGGACAGGCAGTAGAAACAAAAGTGAAACTGTTTGAGTAGTATATTCCAGAAGTCTTGAGGTCTCTGAATGTAGCCTTCACTGATTTGACATCCACCATACCATTCTCTCACTAGAAGGGAAAACCTATAATGGCAGCAAGCTGTAAAAGAGACCCAGTTTGAGAACATTTTAATGAAGTTCCTCTACCTGTGGGTAAGACAGGCATGCGTGCAAAATGCAAACAGTGCAACAAAGAAATGCAAGGCCTGGTCACCTGAATGAAACAACATCATGGGAAGTGTTCCTTCTCAGGAGGAAGCTGTGTTGAAGAAAGGAACATGTCTGAACATGAAGGATCTTCAGGTTGGTAACAACCAACAAGAATGCACTCTCTATGATTAAATCGCGTCTTCCTGACTAGTGATTTAAATCAAATCCACCTTGCTGGAAATTAATATTAAAGTGGGTGCTATGCAGCCAGGGAGGGAATAAGGAACAACCTTGGTTATCCAAACTTCATGAGAGATGATCAGGTACCCTAAGACTTTCAGGTATGCAAGGGTAATAAAATGGAGGAACTACAACTACTGGTGCAGGAAGTGAAACCAGATATTAGAGCAGTGGTGGGCAACCTGCGGCCCGTCAGGGTAAGCCACTGGCAGGCCGCCAGATCGTTTGTTTATATTTGCATGGCCGCCTGCAGCTCCCAGTGGCCATGGTTCGCTGTTCCTGGCCAAAAGGAGCTGAAGGAACCAGCGCAGGCCTGCCCCATCTAGGCATGGCCCAACACCTAAACAGTTTTTAAATGAGGCTACTTAAGAGCTTAGGGCTAGTGATAGGGTGGCTAATGGGAACAAGGGTATGGACGTAGAAATTACCACATCCAAGGTGGAAATCAAACTCAAACAGCTTAATAGGACTAAATCAGAGGGCCTGGACAATCTCCATCCAAGAATATTAAAGGAATTGGCACATGAAGTTGTAAGACCAATAGCAAGGATTTTTAATGAATCTGTAAATTCATGGGTCGTACCCTATGATTGGAGAATTGCTAATATATTGTAAAAGTGATCAAGGAAACCACAGGCCTGTTAGTTTGACTTCAATTGTATACAAGGTCTTGGAACAGATTTTGAAAGAAAAAGTAGTTAAGGGCATAGACATTAACAGTAATTGGGATAAATACAACATGGTTTTACAAAAGGTAGATCATTCCAGACCAACCTTATCTCCTTCTCGGAGAAGACCAAAAAAAATCAGTTAAGACAAAGGAAATGCTGTAGATCTAATCTACCTGGATTTCAGTAAGGCATCGGATACAGTTCCACATGGAAAATTATTAGTTAAATTGGAAAAGATGGGGATTAATATGAGAACTAAAAGGTGAATAAGGAACTGGCTAAAGGGGAGACTACAGCAGGTCATACTGAAACGTGAACTGTCAGGCTCAAGGGAGGTTACTAGTGGAGTTCCTCAGGGATTGGTCTTGGGACCAATCATTTAACAGTTCCATTTGGGACCATGGCACAGGAAGTGGGTGTGCGCTAATAAAATCTGCGGACAACACGAAGTTGGGAGGTATTGCCAATACAGAGGAAGACCGGAACATCATACACGATCTGCATGACCTTGTAAACTAGAGTAATAGAAATGGGATGAAATTTAATAGCGCGAAGTGCAAGATCATGCATTTACAGACTAACAAGAATTTTTGCTATAACCTGGGAATGTATCAGGTGGAAGTTACAGAGGAGGAGAAAGATCTGGGTGTATTGGTTGATTACAGGATTCCTATGAGCCACCAATGTGATGTGGCCATGAAAAAAGCTAATGCAGTCCTAGTATGCATGAGGAAAGGTATTTCCCATAGAGACAGGGAAGTGTACGTACCATTATACAAGGCACTTGGTGAGACCTCATCTGGAATACGCTGTGCAATTCTGGTCTCCCATGATTAAGAAAGATGAATTCAAACTGGAACAGGTGCAGAAAAGGGCTACTAGGATAATCTAAAGAAAAGAAAACCTACCTTATGAGAGGAGACTCAAAGAGCTTGGCTTGTTAAGCCTAAGCTAAACAAGGGCGAGGGGAGATATGATTGCTCTCTATAAATACATCAGAGGGATAAATACCAGGGAGGGAGAGGAGTTAAGTTAAGCACCAATATGGACACAGGAAAAAATTTATATAAACTGGTCACCAACAAGTTTAGGCTTGAAATCAGACAAAGGTTTTTAACTATCAGAGGAGTGAAGTTCTGGAACAGCCTTCCAAGGGGAGCAGTGGAGGCAAAAAACCTAACTGGCTTCAAGACTGAGCTTGATAAGTTTATGGAGGCAGTGACGAGCTGCCAAAATCTTAACAACCGGTTCCCTCCTTACCCCACGAGGGGGTCGTGGCCTGCCCCCCGGGACTCCTGCCCCATCCAACCCCCCGCGTTCCTTGACGCCCCCCCCCCAGAACCCCTGCCACATCCACCCCCCCTTCCCTGTCCCCTGACTGCCCCCCGCCATCCCATCCAACCCCTCCTCCCATTCCTGATGGCCCTCTGGGACCCCTGCCCTATCCAACCATCCCTTCTCTCTGTCCCCTGACTGCCCCTGGAACCCCTGCCCCTGACTGCCTCCCACTGCCCCATCCAACCCCTGCTCCTTCCTGACTGCCCTTGCCCCCAATTCAATCCCCCTGTTCCCTGCCCTCTGACCGCCCCAACCCCTATCCACCTCCCCCACCCCCCCCCGCCCTCTATCCAACACCCCCTCCCTGCTCCCTGACCGCGCTGCCTGGAGCTGGGCCGGGCCGAGCTTGCAGCGCCTGGAGCCGGGCTGGGCCGAGCTCACAACGCCTGGAGCCCAGAGCATGCACCGGCGGCAGGGCGAGCTGAAGCTGGGGTGGGGGGGGGGGGAACGGCCGGGGACTAGTCTCCCCGGCCAGGAGCTCAGGGGCCAGGCAGGAGGGTCTCGTGGGCCACCGTACTGGGTGCCCAGCCCACCCCGCCCCTAAGAGCCAGAGGGACCTACCAGGGGGCGAGGAGGGGAGTCCCGGCGGTGCTTACCTGGGGCAGCTCCCGGGAAGCATCTGGCAGGTCCCTCTGGCTTCTAGGGGCGGGGTAGCGTAGCTGGGGGGGGAGCAGGGGGTTACCTGCTGCGGCACGTGGCCCTCCTTGCGCCCCCCGCCCCAGCTCACCTCCGCTCCGTCTGCTTGGGCCTGAGCGCGAAGCCGCTGCCTGCTTCTCAGCCCTCCCAGGCTTCCTGCGCGAACAGCTGATTCGCGGGAAGCGGGGGGGGGGGGGGG
>NW_020664499.1:6823094-6864950 GCF_002925995.2 Terrapene triunguis
AAGAGGAGAAGCGGGGCGGAGCGTTCAGGGGAGGAGGCAGAGGCGGAGTGGAGGTGAGCTGGGGCCGGGAGCTGCCGGAGCTTTACCAGTTGTTAAATTTAAAAGCCCTTTTAGAACCAGTTGTCCTGCGCAGGACAACAGGTTCTAAAAGGGCGTCTAAATTTAACAACTGGTTCCTGCGAACCGGCTCCAGCTCACCGCTGTATGGAGGGGATGGTATAACGAGACTGCCTACAATGGCACGTAGCTGATCTGCGACTGCTCACAGTAAATATCTCCAACGGCAGCTGAAAGGACACTAGATGGGGAGGATTCTGAGTTATTATCAAGAATTCTTTCCTATGTGTCTGGCTGGTGGGTCTCATCCACATGCTCAGAGTCTAACTGCTTGCCATATTTGGGTCAAGAAGGAATTTTTCAGATTGGCAGAGACCCTGGGGGTTTTCGCCTTACTTTGCAGCATGGGGCACGGGTCACTTGCAGGCTTAAACTAGTGTAAATCATAGAATCAGATTATTAGGGTTGGAAGGGACCTCAGGAGGTCATCTAGTCCAACCCCCTGCTCAAAGCAAGACCAATCCCCAACTAAATCCCTAAATGGCCCCCTCAAGGATTGAACTCACAACTCTGGGTTTAGTAGGCCAGTGCTCAAACCACTGAGCTATTCCCCCCAGATGGTAGATTCTCGTGGGGGGAGGGATAGCTCAGTGGTTTGAGCATTGGCCTGCTAAACCCAGGGTTGTGAGCTCAATCCTTGAGGGGGCCCACTTAGGGATCTGGGGCAAAATCAGTACTTGGTCCTGCTAGTGAAGGCAGGGGGCTGGACTCAATGACCTTTCAAGGTCCCTTCCAGTTCTAGAAGATAGGATATCTCCATTAATTTATTTTATTTTAAGTATTTGGAGGGCTATAAAACATAAAGGTGAGCTGAATTATTTATATTAGTACCAAGTGATATAACCAGGAGCTGTGGTATGAAACCAATAATAAAAATTTCACTACCAACATCCAATTGGTTTACAGAGCAGTTTTACAAAAGGAATTTTTTTTTTTTTTTTTTTTTTAAAACACAAAAAAGTATAATTGCTGGTAACATTTTTAATTCGGCTGGACAGAGCACTACAGGTTAATGACTTCAGTGGGAGCTAAATCCTTATTCCAGGGTGAAATCTGACCAAATGAGCATCCTGCAGGAAATAATCCTGGCAAGTGTGCCGGATGACCAAATAGATCTTTTCTTCCTCTGTTTCAGTGTAGATGCTTCTCTTGTGAAGCATCAAAGAAATGTAGTTTTGAAGCAGTTTAACATGTTTTGCCAGTTAAGCTAGTCTTTCATATCCATGTTAAATTCTACCTGTTTAAAACATTATGCAATACACATACTCCAGGAATTCACATGAAAATTGTTGGTTATAGCTAGGATTTCAGTGTAGAGACTTGTTCTGTTTGAATGCTTATGTATGCGAAGAGGCAGTGATTGGATTTATATCTGAAATGTTATCAGAAAAACTTCATTTTCTAACATTAGAAATCCGTTTCTGCACAGCACCTTCTGCTCCTACTGTAACTGAATAGTACAAAACATGGGATCTGAAAAAGCACAGAGTGTATATAGGTGATAGTAAAGAGTGACTGAAGTTTTAAAACTTTCAGTTGGCAAACATGAAAACAAGATAACATAAGATAAATGTTATGTACAACTGTAAATTTGTTAAGCTCTTGTTCAGCTGAGCAGTAACTAACACATCAGTTACTAGTATGGAGAGTTCAAATCAATAAGACAATGGATGCAAAGATTAAATGTCGGTCACATACCAGTTCTGGTATGTCAATCGCTGAGAAATGTTTAGATGCACTAGCCTGTCTGCTGCCAAATTTTGTTCCTGGTAATTTACTTATGGCTGGAGCGAACATTTAAAGTTGAGTAAAACTAAGTTACTTAACTTCTCAGTCTAAGTATACAAATACCCTCTCAATAGGGTAACTGTTTACGGAGATCAATATTTAATGACTTAAAGAAACCCACTTTGGTTATACAAGAAGGTTACACAAATTTAATCCATAGCAGATAGAACCCTGATCCTGCTAATTCTTACTTCCTTGAATAAAGGTTATTTGGGTGAATAATCCAAATGCTTTTAACTGAACTATTTGTGTAAGAGAGTTCTGCAGGATCAGAGTCTAAGTTATATATATTTCAAGTTTGGAAAAAAGTACTTATCACAGAGAATCAAACTTTTTCAGGCCAAATTCTGCTCTGTTGTGCAGGTGTAAACATAGAGTAACCCATGTAATGGGGTGGAATGAAATCCAGCATGTGCAGTTACTTGAGAAGATTATACTAATTTTGTTCATATGAGCCCTCTAATACTCACACCTAAAAACAAAAGTAAAGTGCGACTTACATACAGAAACTGACCAATGAGGTCCTAAACGTATACCCCAAATTAAAAAAAACATAGTGAGAGAACCAAAAGTGCCACTGGGGCTAAACAACAAAGTAAAAAGCAGTGAGAGACAAAAAGGCATCCTTTAAAAAGTGGAAGTTAAATCCCAGTGAGGAAAATAGAAAGGAGCATAAATTCTGTCACATGAAGTGTAAAAATATAATCAGGAAGGCCAAAAAAGAATTTGAAGAACAGCTAGTCAAAGACTGAAAAAGTAATAGAAAAAATTGTTTTTAAGTCCATCAGAAGCAGGAAGCCTGCTAAACAACCAGTGGGGCCACGGACGATCAAGATGCTAAAGGAGTACGCAAGGACAGTAAGGCCATTGCGGAGAAACTACATGAATTCTTTGCATCAGACTTCACAGCTGAGGATGTGAGGAGGATTCCCAAACCTGAGCCATTCTTTTTAGGCGACAAATCTGAGGAACTGCCCCAGATTGAGGTGTCGACAGAGGACATTTTGGAACACTGTTTGGAACTGATTAAACAAACAGAAATAAGTCACCAGGACCAGATGGTTCTCACCCAAGTGTTTTGAAGGAACTCAAATGTAAAATTGCAGAACTAACTGTAGTCTGTAACCTATCATTTAAATCAGCTTTTGTGCTAAATGACTGGAGGATAGCTAATGTGATGCCAATCTTTTAAAAAGGGCTCCAGAGGTGATCCCGGCAATTACAGGCTTGTGAGCCGGACTTCAGTACCAGGCAAATTGGTTGAAACTAGTAAAGAACAAATATTGTCAGACATAGATAAAATATAATTTGTTGGGGCAAGAGTCCACATGGTTTTTGTAAAAGGAAATCATGCCTCACCAATCTACTTGAATTCTTTGAGGGGGTCAACAAGCATGTGGAAAAGGGGGATCTAGTGGATATAGTATACTTAGATTTTCAGAAAGCCTTTGACAAGGTCCCTCACCAAAGGCTCTTAAGCAAAGTAAGCAGTCATGGGATAAGACGGAAGATCCTCTCATGGATTGGTAACTGGTTAAAAAGATAGGAAACAATGATTAGGAATAACAGGTCAGTTTTCAGAATGGAGAGAGGTAGATAGTGGTGTCCCTCAGGGGTCTGTACTGGGACCAGTCCTATTCATAAATGATCTGGAAAAAGGAGTAAAACAGTGAGGTGGCAAAGTTTGCAAATGATACAAAACTACTGAAGAGAGTTTAGTCCCAAGCAGACTGTGAAGAGCTACAAAGGGATCTCACAAAACTGGGTGATTGGGCAACAAAATGACAGATGAAATTCAGTGTTGGTAAATCCAAAGTAATGCACACTGGAAAACATAATCCCAACTATACACCTCTACCCAGATATAACGTGACCCAATATAACACGAATTCTGATATAACGCGGTAAAGCAGTGCTCCGGGGGGGGGGGCGGGGCTGCGCACTCCGGCGGATCAAAGCAAGTTCAATATAACACTGTTTCACCTATAACGCGGTAAGATTTTTTGGCTCCCGAGGACAGCGTTATATCGAGGTAGAGGTGTACATATAAAATGATGGGGTCTAAATTAGTTGTTACCACTCAAGAAAGAGATCTTGGAGTCATTGTGGATAGTTCTCTGAAAACATCCACTCTATGTGCAGTGGCGGTCAAAAACACAAACAGACTGTTGGGAATCATTAAGAAAGGGATAGATAATAAGACAGAAAAAATCATATTACCTCTATATAAATCCATGGTACACCCACATCTTGAATACTGCGTGCAGATGTGGTCGCTCCATCTCAAAAAGAGATATATTGGAATTGGAAAAGGTTCAGAAAAGGGCAACAAAAATTATTAGGGGTATGGAACGGCTTCCATATGAGGAGAGATTAATAAGACTGGGACTTTTCAGCTTGGAAAAGAGATGACCAAGGAGGGATATGATAGAGGTCTATAAAATCATGACTGGTGTGGTGAAAGTAAATAAGAAAGTGTTATTTACTCCTTCCCATAACACAAGAACTGGGGGTCACCAAATTACATTAAAAGGCAGCAGGTTTAAAACAAACAAAAGGAAGTATTTTTTCACAACACACACAGTCAACTTGTGGAACTCCTTGCTGGAAGATGTTGTGAAGGCCACGACTATAACAGGGATCAAGAAAGAACTAGATAAGTTCATGGAGGATAGATCCATCAATGACTATTAGCTAGGGATGGTGTCCCTAGCCTCTGTTTGCCAGAAGCTGGGAATGGACAACAGGGGATGGATCACTTGATGATTACCTGCACTGTTCATTCCCTCTGGGGCATCTGGCACTGGCCACTGTCAGAAGACAGGATACTGGGCTAGATGGACCTTTGGTCTGACCCAGTATGGCCATTCTTATGTTCCTATGGTTTCATGCAGGTGCAACTCCATTAGTACACGTACACACACACAAAGTTTAACCTGTTTCTGAAATCTTCTAGCTACTGTGTAATTTTAATTGAGCTCAAGGTTTTCATAGTTTTTAAATGAAAAGAAAATATATTGCTGTTAAATTCTTCATATGTATCCCTTTAGTTTTAAAGTATGATGATTAACATTATAAGAGAAGATTAACATCATGAACTACCTCCAACTAGTGCAGGTAGGGTCTGTGCAAATACCCTATCCCTCCTATAAATTCTGGACCTGAAAGAGAAATGGCTTTCCATCCAATTTATCTCTACAAACTTGGAATTTAATTGGGGTTTTTCTAAAAAACAGCTGCCAAGATATTTTCAAATTAGGCAGAGTTCTCAAACATTTCCTCAGATAGTATTAGTTTATTAGGTAAAATAACCTATTAATAATAATTCCTTAGCATCATACATGTCAGGATCTCAGCATGCTTTTTAAACCATTAAAGACACACAATGCTTCTGTGAGGTGGGCAACAACTGTCCCCTTCCAAAGAGAGTGGAAGGAGCTATGCAGAAATTAAAATAACTTGCCCATTAATACTGATACACAGCCAATAATACAATCCATATTTCTAGACTCCTAATCCTTAAAACAGTTTCCAACAGATTTCCTGCTGAATGACTAACTGAAGATGACTTTCCTCAGTAGCTATGCTATTAAATTATAAGATGGTAATTTTTAACAATTAAAGATATTATAATAGAAATGAAGCTACAAATAAAAGGCAAAAACATCAGTGTTAGATAAGCAGGAGCCATCTACTTGCTCTGCTGTGAGGGGGGGGGGAAAAGGTTGTTTCTTAGTGCCCTTTTAAAAAAAGATTTAAGTTACCATGGGGAGTTAAAAAAACAACTGGAAGGTTTCCCCCCCCCCCCACCCCACCCCTTAAGATGTGCAGCATATAGAAATGTCAAGTGCCTTGATACAAGGAATTTTTTGCTGCATGTCACAGAACTGATGGGAAACTAAATTTAAAATGGCCACAGAAAAGCAAATCACTGGTTTCTAAGATCACACTGCATCAGCTCTAATGCTGTGCAGCAGAGCTAAATACAATGCACATATGCAAGTGCTATAGCAGATTCTTGAAAGATATATAGCAATGCATCAGATTAGAATCTGCCCCAATAACTTGTTTTCTTCAGTCATCATTTCTCTTATTAAAAAAAATGGTAGATGTTCAGAAAATGTCTATGATTTGCACCTGATCATTTTCCAAAACTGCCTGAAGGCTTGCATTCATAAGACAGCAAGATTTATTGCCAACCAACATGCCCTACTAAATTGGAATTATTCCTATTACACAATTTTCCAATATCAGAAAAATAAAGATTTCTAAATGTGTGTGAATGGTTTCTTGGAATAGAAGTTATTGGCAGTGGTGCTAAATTTCAGTAGCTAGTGAAAAAATTTGGATACGTTAGAAGGTTTATAACTGGTCAAAGCTAATCATATCAGAAGATTCTATTCCTGTTTATCAGCTCTAAAAAGTATGTTTATAGACTGACTGATGAACACTGATGAACATCCCCGTTAACTGGCTCCTGCAGTAGGTCTACTGGAGCACACAAAATGAAAGCAAAAGGAATAAAGTCTGAAATCAAAGCAAAACATCTTTTCTCCTATAATTTGAGAACCTGGCCATCTATATAAAGTGGATCTTCCTTAACTAGCCATTGTTAAATAAGTCAGCCAAGCAAAGAAGAACATAATTGTTACATTAAAATGCTTTTATAAAACAACAAAATTGTTTTTGATAAAAGTATTGCTATTTTGACTATTTCTATACAGCCATTTTTATGGAGCTTGCTTTAATTACCTTCACATTCTACCACTTCAATGAATTAAGCTTCAGAACATGCTTGTGAATTAGGTGTTCTCCACATTTTTACAGATGAAGAAATGGAGAGGGGGAATGATTAAAGTCACTATTCAACAATAAGCTCCAGATGAGAGGATGGCAAGCTCACAGGGAGTTCGACAGACTTTATGCAGGTGGACGGCTATTGGAGCCAGCTGCAGGATCAGGGCCTATGGATAACTTCAAAGTCGCACAGGAAATCTGTGGCAAACCCAATAAGAGAACCTAGATCATCGGTCAGTCCTGTTTTTAAACCTCCCACACAACACACACGATTCACTTAACAGTATCTTTTTCTGTTTTATATGTTATATGAATTGTTCAAGGGTTTTTGAAGCGGGGTTTCCTCTGCTTACAATTTTTCAGCTAATGTTTTGACTATATGAGGTAGCTGTACATAAAATCCCTCAAAGTAATTGTTCTACAACAGTAAACAAAAAAGGCTACTGTACACACAGGGCTATCCTCTCCTATAAGTGGACTGGCCAAAATAAAAAGTGTATCCTTTGTTAACTCAAGTACTATGCATAAGGCTCCATGTTTGTCACGGAGGTCACGAATTTTGTGACTTTCCGTGACCTCCATGACTTCTGCAGTGGCTGGTGTGCCTGGTCTGGGGGCTGCCTGAGCAGCTCAGGGAGCCGCTGGGCCAGTTACACTGGCTGCTGCTGGGGCAGTCTCGCTCCCCGCCCCCAGTCCCCCAGCAGCAGGAGTTTGGGTATGGGGGGGCTCAGGGCTGGGGTGCGGGGTGGTGCTTACCTAGGGCGGGCTCCCCGCAAGGGCAGTGGGTCTCAAACTTTTTTTTTTTTTTTTTTTACTGACGACCCCTTTCACATTGCAAGCCTGTGAGTGCGATCCCCTCTAATAAATTAAAGGCCCTTTTTAATATATTTAACACCATTATAAATGCTGGAGGCAAGCGAGTATTGGGGATGGAGGTTGACAGCTAGCGACACCCCCCCTTCATGTAATAACCTCACAACCTCGAGGGGTCCCAACCCCCAGTTTGAGAACCGCTGGGCTACAGGAACTTCCCTCCCTCAGCTCCTAGCGCCACATGCTGCCTCTGCCAGCAGGCATCCCCTCCCCCCCCAGCTCCCATTGGCAGCGGTTCACAGCCAATGGGAGCTGCAGAAATGGGGCTTGGGGCGAAGCAGAGGGAGCACGTGGAGCTCAGGAAGTGGGTAGGGAGCTTGCCCCAGCCCCGCCAACCCTCCCCCCCAGCACCCAGGGTGCCCCCTGAGCCATCCCACTGAGGCACCTCCCCCTCCCCCAAATTTTAGTCAGAGGTATATAATAAAGGTTACAGACAAGTCACGGGCCGTGAATTTTTGATTATGCCCATGACCTGTCCGTGACTTACTAAAAATACCCGTGACTAAAACGTAGCCTTAACTATGCCTAATCACCAGGATGAAATACACGGATACCACCAAAAGCCTTGGTTTTGCACTGACCAAACTGCACTCCCCATTAATGCTGCCTCCCACCACACAGACACCACATTTTTAAAAAAAAGTCAATTATGCCAAGCCACCCCTGAATAAGACGTTGTCTGGGGACTAGAAATTAATAGTTGGCAGTAAGTGTTGCCAACTGCATTACATTTATGCTGGCCCTTTCCACAGAGGGCTCTGCTGCATGACAGGAGTGCCACTCCCTCTGGCACACCCCAAAATGGAGCACTTTGTGGGGTAGTGAAGTTTCCCCTCTCCTGGGCCAGATCTCAGCCCACCCAAACAACAAGGAACAATTAGGCTCCACCCAGCAGATGGACTGCTGGAGTTGGCCGCAGGCCTGCCACCTTAGAGTGAAATAAGTGTGGCAGTGGCCCTGGCCCCAGAACTAAGAACGCCCTGCTGGGATGGCAAGAACCCTCAATCCCAAACACATCCCTTTTGCTGGGTGGCAGGATACAACAGCAGAGACCTTACACATATACAGGACTCTCTTCTGGGGTGACTGAGTCCAGCATAACCTCCCTCTGAAGAGGATACAGCTCCCACAGCACTCAAACAAGAACACCTGAACTCTTCCCCTCCACCCACCCTAACAGTCTCTCTACAGCTCATGACATCTGTTTACACCATTCACAAGTGGAAGGTAGCCTTTGCAACTATGAGGACCATAAACTTACAGCTAGAACCTTAGATTCTGCAGAAGCTGACAGCATCCATCCATGAAAGAGTCTTACTCAACCAGGGAGAGTTATTGATTTTTCTAACTGTGGCTACACAGTGTCACCGACTAAAACACAAAACACCTGGGGGTTTGTTTGGTTTTTTGTCATTAGCAGGGAGGTCATCATAAACATATTCAAACCAAGTCATAAAACCAATACAAGGCTTAGATTGGGCTAGTATGGCCCAGCTGCACCTTTCTTAAACTGCTATCTTGTCCTCAAGAAGTCTTTTTTTTTTCTTTTTAAGTTCACCTCTAGTTGAAGAGTTGAAAAAGGTGTATAACCAATGCAGAGATGTCCAAGTCCACTGAAAGCCTACAACAGTAACTCTGAGAGGCATGAGTGGCCCCTTCCAACTCACTGAGGTGTTAACTGATACCCAGAGATGATGATCTGAATGTCAATTTTGTTAACCATTTATTAAGCATTTAAAAAGGGAGGATCACAGATTTGCACAACTGGTCTCATTTGGGTGGCCTAAGTGGGTGGTGTTTGGGAGATACCACAACCACTTATTTCCCTCTCCACCCCTCCACCCCAAAAAACTATTAACAGTGAAGCCCAAGGAGGCTACCATGGCCCATGGGCATATTCGAGCCACCACCACTCAACTCCAGTATCAGCCAAAAACTCAAGGAGCCCAGTAGAGGTCAGAGATTTGTATGTCTGCACATTCTACTGTGATCAGTCTCTCATTCTGGGAATTCATATAGGCAGAGTTTATTTTGCAGGTGGGGAATTGTTCCCCACCACCACCCCAAAAAAAACAAACACACACACTGCCTACCATTAATTTTCACACTGGTCACCTATACTGAAAAAGATAAGTCCAGGACCTCAACATTTTCACTGGAAAACCACAAAAGCAAGCAAATAGTCCCAGGTATATCTGCAGTTAACATTACCTTCCAATATATTGAACTTCCACAAATCAAGAGAGGTGAAATGCTTTGATTGGGCTCTACACCTCATCAACATTTGTAGTCTGAAGTCAATGGGACTTGTGCTCCAAGTCACTTAGGGTACGTCTATACTTACTTCCTGGTCCGGATGTAAGCGATCGATCTTCTGGGATCGATTTATCGCGTCTTCTCTAGACGCGATAAATCAATCCCGGATCGATCCCGGAAGTGCTTGCCGTCGACGCCGGTACTCCAGCTCAGCGAGAGGAGTACGCAGCATCGACGGGGGAGCCTGCCTGCAGCGTCTCGACCCGTGGTAAGTTCGGACTAAGGTACTTCGAATTCAGCTACGTTATTAAGTCCGAAGTGGGGGGTTAGTGTGGACCAGGCCTTAGTCACCTCTGAAAATCCAACCCTTAGGCACCAAAATATAGGCTTCAAAGACTAGCTTTAGGCTTTTACTTTTCAAAAATTTTGGCCGATATGTATAAAAAAAAGTTACTATAACTTCAATGTATTCAAAGTCCAAATAACTTTTCCTTGTTAACACTGAAGCAATATTGTTTTGAAGTGATAAAGGCTTTACATTTAAGAAAAGGTTTTAATAAAAATGCAATTTTAGCTCTTGATGCTGCATACACGTATACACATGGGTTTTTCCTATTGAATGAAATGGGACTATTCATGCGAGTAAAGTTATATAACTGATTAAATATTGAAGGATCAGAATCTTAATTTTTTAATTTTTACAAAACTACTCTAGGCAAAAAAATTAAGAAAAAGAGTAAAACACCCCACCAGTAGTGACATTAAAATTTATAATAGTAAATTTTAAATGCTGTGGGGTTTTTTTAATCTACATTTGTAGTATGTCAGGAGCCTGGTATTGTACCCTGGTCCGTCATTTGCCTAGATGGTGTCCCTAGCTGCCACACCACAATGGCACCCCGACATTGTCCCCGACAGCGTTAGTGCTCAAGGCCTGCAGTATCACAGCAGCCACTCCCCAGGTCTCTGACTGGCTGGGCAGTCAGCATTCTCCTTGGATACCTAATGCAGAAACCAACAGGAAGAAGCAGCCATCTAAACAACAGGCCATTGCCTGCTGGTTGCTGCCTAGACCACCTTGCCCTTTTACCTTTGCATAACTATACTTTGCCACCCTTGTGCCTTGCCTGACCCTGCCCGGCCCACCCTCACCTCCCTAATCCACTGACCCTCTCCCATGGAATGGCTCTCCTGGCTAGTGACCCGTATGAGAACTCCCTCCTGGCCCCTGACTGACTCTGATTCTGACTCACCTCCTGATTAACAGACCACCCGTGCACACTTGAGTTCAGCTCTAGACTGCCCCATATCCACTCCAGCCACCAGGCATTACACTGGTAGTACAGGTTCTCAAGTTAGTTTATAAAATCTCAACCCAATTTAAAATAAAATTATTTTAAAATAACTACACCAAGCAATTTAAACCAATCATTAAAACTCTTCTACCCTGGTGGGGTTCCATGTTTACTACCTCTCTACAACCAGATCAAAGAATTGCTCTAGGACATTCTATGGCCTATTATGCAGAAAGGTCAAACTAGGTAATCATAGTGATTCCTTCTGGCTACCAGCAGTTTATAGGTAAAGTGTTTTTTGCACCTTAACTGGTTACTGCCCTGGAAATAACGTGGCATCTTGTAAATGTGCTCTGACTCAAAGCATCACCAATCTCAAAATTCTACAACTGAAATCTTGTGAATTCTTCTTACAATGCACAAGGAAGAACAGAATCCATCTCAGGGCACGTCTTCACTACCTGCCGGATCAGCGGGTAGCGATCGATCTATCGGGGATCGATTTATCGCGTCTAGTGTAGACACGATAAAATCGATCCCCGATCGCTCTGCCGTCGACTCCGGAACTCCACTGCAGCGAGAGGTGGAAGCGGCGTTGGCGGGGGAGTGGCAGCGGTCGACTTGCCGCCATCCTCACAGCCAGGTAAGTCGACCTAAAATATGCAACTTCAGCTACGCTATTCGCGTAGCTGAAGTTGCGTATCTTAGGTCGACCCCCCTCCCCGTAGTGTAGGCCTAGCCTCACTCACCCACAGTTACGCTAGTACTCAATTTTGCAGTCCTTGCACACAGCACCAGCACATTATTCATGCTAAGAAGAGTCCCAGCACCAAAGAGTTCAAAATTGGCATTGCACTTAAGTTGCCAAGAAAAGGTTTTCTAAACCACTTGACCTCCAAACTCTCCTCTCTCAGGAAGACAGATTCTCTACTGCAATTTTGAGATATCAAATTAGGAAACTTTGGTTGATTAGCGGTTAATTTATACTCAAAGGATCTTAAACAAAGGGAGGAAGTCAGAAAAGAAAAAAAAGCAGAACACAGTTCCTAGTTTTTCCACCACATGTTGTACAACTGTGCTCCTGTAATATCAAGGAACAGTGGGACGTACAGACAGTTGGAATCTCAAGCATCAACAAATCCCAACTGTACTACGATGAGCAAACATTAGCCAAACAGGGGAGTTGAAAAGAACTACTTAACAAAATTAAGGCTGCTCTTGGGGCGGGACCAACTTTGTCAAACTAGACAAGAGACTAAAAGAGAAAACTAATTTTCGTTACTAAGGTAGAACCTGTTGCTTTTAACATAGAAATAATCTAGACAGAACAAACATTTGTAAACTAGTTACATTTGCTAATGAAACAAAATTTAGGCTGTCAGAGAGCAAAATAGGGAAATCCCTAAAATTTTTCAATTTGTAGGGCAACTGGGATGATGCCTGGTGCCCTGCAAAAAATCAGAGCTTATAGAAAGGCTGGAGAGAAGTGAATATGAACAAAAAAAATATTAAAATTATCCAAGTTTAACTCTCTGCTGTCAGCTACAATACAAACACTTCCTTTAAAACAGAAGCACATTACAATGGCTTCTTTCTTTTTGAAGAAGCATTGTTTTCAGAAGATTAAGTAAAAGGACTTCCTTGTAAATTTAAGCGCCAGTGCCTGAAATTCTATAGTTTCCCCCCCAGTCAACAAAGAGGACAATCCATTTGTGGTTGGTGGGTATGATGCAGGAGAACAAAAACCTGGCTTTCCAGGATGCAGAAATTGCATCCTGGAAACTCTTCTCCTATACTAGCAATAGCATGACAGTATAGGAGAAGAGTTCTTGAAGCTCTAGAACCAGACTGCAATGGCAAGGGTAGGGGAAAAGACACTGGCTAGGTTCTAGTGGTATGAGAACTAGGGTCTTCACCGTTAGCAAGGAAAAGAGAAGAGTAGCAGCTCGGGGGGGGGGGGGGGGAGAAAACACACACCTTCCTACCCCACATCCAAATGCTAAACTGCCTAAGGAAGTAAAGTCCAAAGAGACAGTACTATCTAGAAGACTTACAAATGAAGTGTCAGCTCAACACAGCTCATGCATGGAGACTTCTCTCTTATACACTGCTCTGGCAGAATCCCTCACTGGTCCAGATTGCACCCTGGTATGTCACACCAGGATGATAGCATATATGGAGAAGATTTCTTTCCTTCACATGAGCCCTCAAAAAAAGATGAAGGAAGGGAGGATTTGTAAGAGGAATTAAAGCGAAGTCTTCAAAGCTCAGGCAACCAGAGAATGCCAGAACACCTTCTTAGGACTTTTGTGATTCAGACGAGAGTTAAGATGGGAGATCCCTTATCATATATATATATAAAAAACTATCTTGGAGGAGAAAACTGTGGGAGGTGCAGAGGACTACCTTCTTTTTTTGGAAGATTAAACTAGGCTGCCAACTCCCTAATTCATCAGACCAAAGTGATGGCCACCAAAACCCATAGGTGCCGGCTTCCTATGGGCCCAGGAGATGCTCAACCCCCTTCTCCGCCCCAACCCCCTTCTTCTCCCACCCCATCCCTTCTCCCAAGACCCCACCACGCCTCTTCCCACCCAGTTCAGCCCCCTCCTCCCAGCGTGCCCCATTCTCACTCTTCCCCCTCCCTCCCAGATCCTCCTGCATGCCACAAAACAACTGATCATAGCGGGCGGGAGGTGCTGGGGGGGGGGGGAGGAGGTGCTGATCAGCGGGGCAGCTGGCTGCCAGTGGGTGCTAAGCAGGACTGGAGCACCCAGGGCTGGAGCACCCCCAGAGTCAGCGCTTATGCCAAAACCACCACCACTTTCCATGAAGAGAGATTAAGATCTGGTTCAGTGCCTAGAAAAGGATTAGAAAAAAAGAACTGCAGGAACCAGAGGATTCATGGAGGGATACAAGGATTTTAGTGGGGTTTTCGGTAGAATTCCACCTCGTGGCCTCAAGATTTCTTGAGAGGCCATTTACTGAACCCCTCAGAATGCTTGGCATGAAGGCCTTGAGGTAACTAGCAGTCCTCTTCTTGAGCCCATACTGATAGAGATCAAGGGCAAAGAAAGAAGTTTCTCTGTCATTATCCCTGGGACTGGCACAAGATCAAGCAATATGTGGAAGACAGACTTCTTGTGGCAGTAGAGGGGGAATTTTTATAATCTTGGAAACTCCCTGGGATTTTAAGGACTAGTCAAGAGTCAGGCCATGAGCTTGCAGAACGTAGAGACCCGGGTTCAGTACTGGACCTGGATTCAGGAGGCTGTCTATTATCCCCCCCCCCCCCATCTCCAATCACCTCTCCCCAATCAAATGGAGCAGGTCCATGAAGTAGAGTCACTTGGCCTACCAGCACCAAGAGGCACCCTCCTCTTTTCATAAAATCATAGAATCGTAGGACTGGAAGGGATCCCAAGAGGCCATCTTATCCAGTCCCCTGCACTCATGGCAGGACTAAGTATTATCTAGACCATCACTAACAGGGGTTTGTCTAACCTGCTCTTAAAAATCTCCAATGATGGAGATTCCACAACCCCACTAGGCTATTTATTCCTATGCTTAACCACTGACAGTTAGGAAGTTTTTCCTAATGTCTAACCTAAACCTCCCTTACTTCAATTGAAGCCCATTGCTTCTTATACTATCCTCAGAGGTTAAGAACAATTTTTTCTTCCTCCTCGTAACACCCTTTAAGTACTTGAAAACTGTCATGTTCCTCTCAGTCTTCTCTTCTTCAGAATAAACAAATACACATTTTTTCAATCTTCCCTCATAGGTCTTGTTTTCTAGACTTTTAATCATTTTTGTTGCTCTACTCTGGACTCTCTCCAATTTGTCCACATCTTTCCTGAAATGTGGCACCCAGAACAGGACACAATACTCCGGTTGTGGCCTAACCAGTGTGGAGTAGAATGGAAAAATTATTTCTCAGGTCTCACAGTTCTTTAAGATTTTCTGGAGGAGCAAAAGGGTTTGAAAGGAAGGCCTAAAATCGCTTGTTTAACCAGCTGATAATGAACGCATTCCGGGCCAGAGCTCCCTAGGTTTGGGATCTGTTGCGGGGACTGGGGACCCTGATAGATCTGGGGGAGATTGCAAATAGGTTACATGATAGTGACCTAGTCTGCTGATACCCACTGGAAAACTTCCCTGTAGAGTTTACGTTTGCCTGGATGGATGAGCTAATGGCCATAACTATTAAATTGGCTGGACACATGAAGAGCCTTCAGAGATCCGGATCTTCTCTCTACTTAATGCAAAAGCAGGACAGACTTACTCATGAGGCACCAATTCTTGGTTCAAGTAGGCTATCACTAGTGAGTTCTCCAACCTGATCATGATTTATTGCACTGGATGGTATTTCAGAGAAACCAGAGCAAGCCTGACAGCCCTAACTTCTAATACACTGTCTCTCCCTGGAAGAACTAAACCAGGGGTCGGCAACGTTGGCACGCGGCTCGCCAGGGTAAGCACCCTGGCGGGTCGGGTCAGTTTTATTTACCTGCTGATGCGGCAGGTTCGGCCGATCGCGGACCCCACTGGCCGCGGTTCGCCATCCCGGGCCAATGGGGGCGGCGAGAAGCGGCGCGGGCAAGCGATGTGCTGGCCGCGGCTTCTCGCCGCCCCCATTGGCCCGGGACGGCAAACCACGGCCAGTGGGGGCCGCGATCGGCCGAACCTGCCGCGTCAGCAGGTAAATAAAACTGGCCCGGCCTGCCAGGGTGCTTACCCTGGCGAGCCGCGTGCCGAACATTGCCGACCCCTGAACTAAACCTTCTGAACATACCAAGTGGGAAATGAGCATCATATCCACTGGCACCTATGGGGAGGGGAGGAAATCCTTCAATGAGGACTTGACTCAAGAGAAATTGACCCATCCATTCAGGTCAGAGAGGGCTTCCCTGACAGGAGGGCCTCCAATTTGAATTCCAGGAGATCCCCAGTAGGTGAAAGACTAAAACATACCAGTTGTTGGCAGGCTGGCCACCAGGGTCACCTGTAAGGATATGCAGCTCCTGATGGATACTTCTGTAAGATTAAAAGCTGGAATTGCTTGCAGGCCTGGAATTGCATTACAGAGAGCAAGAGCTCTCCCCTCCTCCTTTTTATCTACTACGACTCCCAAATGGGGTGAGGGAGCTTTTCTCCTGGTTCACAACAAGCCCAGAGTTTCAAATGTGAGGAGATATCCATCTGGATGCTGCCTATTTAGCACCTTTGGACACAAATCCCTGAAAGAGGCCAGATATATAAGGCATTAAACAGACAGTTCCTCTGAGAGCAGCAGCTAATTACCATCACCATTTTCTTGGATGCTCCAGGGGACAGAAGCAAGCACAAATGGTAATGTGGTGTACCGCTTTATAATCAGTCTGCCGAAAACCTCATGAACGTCTGGTAAGCTGGGATAATGGACAGGTTTAGAGACAATTGCTGAGGTCAATGGACAACAGGAAGTCTCTTGGTCATTTGCCCCTGGGGACAGAGTATAACAGGGACTCCATCTTTAACTGTTGTATTTAATAATTGGGTCAGTTATGACAGGACTAGGCTCAGCATCATTCCCCAGATCATTCACAGACATGAAAGTACCTTGAGAAGACCCAGACCTGTTTGGTCCAAGGAATTGGCAAGATGGCTCCTAGCAGAAGGGAGAGGGTTTTGGCCACAGCGAGTCTGGTCTGACCAAGGGCAGAAGCAAGGGTAAAACTCCATTAAGTAGTTTGCAAGAGCTACTTCGAGGACTCAGGAGTTTCTAGAACAACCATGCAGGCAACAAGAAATGCTTCCTCTTGGCACCTCTGACTCAGGAGGATCAGAAGGAAAGAAATAAAGCTGATTATACCCTCTTTAAATTAAGGCTCAGGCTTGAAGTTTGTTGCTAGAACTTGTTAGTGTTCAACTTGTGCCCGACTTCAGGCCAGCAGAGAGAGAAAAATAGGCTTATTCCTCTGGAATGAGGAAGATGGAGAGGAGATTATTTGCTCTTGTTTTTAAAAACTGCTGGAGTAAAGAGATTTTTCTGTCTGAAAAATCTTTATAAACAAAAGTCTTGGCCAGCCCTGAATATTTTTGGGCCATTGAAGGAAGAGAATATATTCTTTCCTCAGAAATGCACCCAGATGGGGTTGGAACTAAGGAAGCTAGGATGTTGTCTGTTAGTTGAATGGAGTCCTGGAATATGTGGCTTAGGTTCTTCACTAGCAGAAGACATATGGAGAATTTCTTACAGACTAACTCTGCGAGTGGGGCAGGTGGTCCTGGATAATTTAACGTCAGCTATGATAGGTCACTGTAAGCAAAGAGACGTCAATGGGTGTGGAACACTGCCCTAATTATGGAACAAGTACAGTGGGCAGAAGCAGGAGAGACAGCTTCCTTTCTGCCTGGCTTTTTGCTTCTGCTCTCCAGCATATCTGAAGGCCAGATGGGCAAGGTGGAGCAATTAGCAAAACCTTTAGCCAACATACTCCAGCTGCCTTTCCACAGGGAAGGAGCAGAGAGGGGAGGAGCCTGGAAGAGGGGGCTGGGTGCCAGAATCTTCTCTATACATTGGCTCCCTGCCTGACAGACAGAAGGAGGAACACCCAGTGTCTGCACTGGCAGAAGCAGCATCCCAGACAATTGAAATTCAAACCATGCCAAGTTATAATTCGAAAAGCAAGTAAGGTCTTCATAGGCCAGTAAAAACATTAAATAAGAGTTCAAAGTATGAAAAATTAATAAAACAGCTTGTTTTTGCAATAAGATCAATTTGTAGGGACAAATTGAAAGTGAAAAAGAAAAACCATACAAAGAATGACTCTTGGCATAAAAATCTAATGCAGAGAACTATTACTCAACTGTGGGGGTTTTTAAAAAGGCATTCAAGAGGCCTAAGAAAATATTTAAAATGAATACATATCAAATGACATACATTGTCTCTTCTGATTCACCCATAACATAGGAAAGCCCAATAGCTATACCTGTGTTATAGACACCCACTATCTGTCACAAACCACTGAACATCCATGTCTACACAGAGTAAGCTCTTGCAAATGATCAACCCACATCCCTTGTTTTTAAAACAGCCCCTCTTTATTAGTACATGAGTGTGTGGGGGAGAGAAGGGAAGTGTAAGCCACCACACTAGTCCCAAAATAGTTATCTGTGATGCTCTTTAAAAGTTCAATTCATTTAGCTCTAATCACACTTTCTGCTATCCAGCCCAGAAAGCTTATTGTTGAAAACCTAGAGGACATTCCTAATGGAATATGTTTTGCCTATGGGCCAGGTGCTTCCATCCCCTCATGCAGACGGAGAGGAGCAAAAGGATATTGAGAAATAAGTGGCTCCATTGCACACTTCTCTTCCCATATTGCTGAGAGCCCTTTGAAGCCCCTCCATGTAAATGTAGTACAGACATAAGAACTGCCATACTAGGTCAGACCACGGTCCATTTTGCCCAGTATCCGGTCTCCAACAGTGGCCGTTCTACAGCTTCATTAGGACTGTACAGAACAGAGCAATTACGAGAGCAATCCAGCCCTGTCTTCCAGTAGTCAGAGGTTTAGGGTCACCTCAAGCATGGGGCTACATCCCTGACCATCTTAACTAATAGCCATTTATAGGCCTATCCTCCATGAATTTACCCAGTTCTTTTGGGAACCCAGTTATACTTTGGCCATCACAACATCCTATGGCAATGAGTTCCACAGGTTAGCTGTGTATTTTGTGAATAAGTACTTCCTGTTTGTATTAAATCTACTGCCTCTTTATTTCGTTTGGCAATGGCAGGTTTTTGCATTGTGTGAAAGGGTTATATCACTTCTCTATTCATTTTCTCCACACCATTCATGAATTTATACACCTCCATCATATTCCACTTTACTCAGTTCTTTTCTAAGCTTATCAGCCCTAAATCTTTTCAGTCTGTCTTCATATGGAAGCTGTTGCATACCCTTGACCATCTTTTTCCACTACTCTGAAACTCTACAGGAAGCAGAGCTGACATTGAAACACATGCTCTCCTCTGGACTCATGCAAGTTTTCTATCGGAAATACACATGGTAGTTAAAGCTTGCATTAACTCTACTCTGTGGCTTCTATTCCCAGTGGAGCAGGGAGGTAATACACAGCTATGGTGGAATACCAATGGACTATACCACTCCTAACATAACCCTGATGCCAGAAGAAAATGGATCCAGACAGCTTCATGGAAAAGGCTAACCCAGGATCCACACACCAGTGCTCTAACATCTCTCTGGACCCTTGGGATTTGCATGCAGCACACCTCATCTGTGAGTTCACAACCCCACCCCTCCATCACCAATATTTAAAAGGACTTTGCAACTCCTGTTTTGCAAGGCAAACTTCAGAGTTCCAACAGCATTATTTTGTTTATTACAGCAGCACCTAGAAGCCCCAACTGAGATCAGGCCCCCACTGTGGGGGACACTATATAAACACAATAAGAAACATTACCTCACACTGGGTTCCCTCTAAGCCCCCCACAGAGGGGAATATCAAGGTCTGCATCTGGTCCCACCAGTCTGAAAGCTCAGTTTACTTCAACCAACCTTCATAGAGTTCCATGATGTACACACACAGCTTCTCCGTTATCCCACCCTGAGGTGCTACTACTTGTATTAGTAAGTACAACTTGTATAAGCAAGGGTTTACGAAATCAGACTAAATGTCCATAAAAACACTGAGATCTTTGAATTCAAGATGCTATTTTAATCATCATTTCTACAGAAGGGGCAACATGAATGGTCATGACCAATCTTCTGACATACTTTCTTTTTCTCCAGCATAAGAAATCGTACTTTAGTACGTTGTATATACCGCCACCGATTTAGATCAAAGAGGGGCCTTTAAAATATACTAGCCCTGTCAAAGTCTAGCTTTCAATGTGAAAGGCCAGTTGGCTACATTTTGGTAAATCAAATTCAAGGGATAATCTTGGGACACACCTTGTACAACCACTCTATGAACTATTCCTACTTTCAGTTAAAAAGTTGCACCACATTTTTTCCTTCAGTACTAACCTGTACACTTATGGAACGTAAGTAAAGCAGCAAGATGAACAATATAAGACACATTTAAATAATTTATTAAAGAGATAGTTATTTTAAAATAAAGTCATGCAACTGGTAGTCACATACAAGACATTGTCCCCATAATAGTTTATAGGTGAATTCTTACAATATAGTTTAATGTGGCAGATCCTCAGCTGCTACATGTCAGCCCAGCTCTGTTATTTGAGTGGAGCTACACAGGTTTCCAGAAGCTGATGTAAAAACTTTGAGTAAAATCTAAGCAGCATAAATTAGCAGTACATCTTTATACCTGAATTTGCTTCATATAATGAAAGCTCAATTCTTGTAACAACACTTGACATCAGAGGACTGATTTGTTGGACATATGTTCAAAAATCAAATTTAGATCTATATCAGCATTTCTTAGTGGTACAATGAAGGCTAACTTTTCCAGCACTATAACCTATGTGACGTCACTATCCCTACACTACCAGTGGAGATTTCCTCCTGAGAACACAGATCACGAAGATCCAACATATTATTATTGTGTTTTTGTTTGCTTCAAATGATTCACTTCAGTGTAGAATACTGGAATTACAGCAAGAATTCCTAAAGGTACTTGTAATGATGAAGCTCTCAGTGCTTTGCATAATTAGATCTATACAGTGTATGAATATAGAAAAAAAAAAATCACACGGTAAGCGATACTCCTGAATTCCTATTCCAGTTCTAGGGCCTGATGCACCATGCACTTTTCATACATGAGCAATATCACTGAAATAAATTGGTAACTTTGCTTGAGCACCCCCATCTACATATAATTCTGCAGGCTCAGGCTTCTAGTCAGTGTCACTTTGCCATCAGCTCCATAGCTGAATTGTTTCTGTACAACAATGTAGAACAAGACATAAGCTAGGCTGAGAGGGGAAAGGAATGAAAGAAATCAGTGTGAAAACTGCTAAGAGGAGAATTGATAGAGATGCCGTTTGCAGCCCCCATAATTGTCAAAAGAAATGTGTATGTTATGCAAAGTCAGAAGTGAGCACTAACAAAATGCATCTGAAGTTCAAAAGCCACTCTGCAATTAATCAATTAAAAAAGCCACTGAGATGAATAATGCAAGCAGAGTGGGATACCAGATGGCAGAGTAGGAAAAATTCTAGGGAAGTTTCCAAAAGCACACCACAACCTCCAAGTGAGGAATGACCAAGGGTTCCCTTTAGGTATTTTTTATGCCATTGATGCTCTCTCATCATCTCATCCTTTAAAATCTTGGGATGAAAACACAGGGATAAGTTTGAGAAAGAAGTCAGAGCCATTAAACTCCTCTGCTGGAAGTATAAGGGCCACCTGGTAACAAAGCAGATGTATGATGGTCAAGAGAATTAAAATGGGCTGAGAACATTCTTCAGGACACTGAGAGCCACAAAAGATCCCATGGTAGAAGGAAGAGGAAGCAACACATTGATCTGACATCTGTAGTTCAGTTCCTAGATGCATGTATTATTAACTTCAGCTCACAATAACCACAGTTCTAAGGTGGAGTATAACTAAAATACATTTTTTTGTTGTTTTTTTTTTTAAAAGGACTTAAGACTACATTAGAAATTTATTAACAATAGATCTACTAATTAGTGTTACTATAGTTATAAAACAAATAGTGTCTGATCCATGCATTATAGTACAAAACTACACACACAAAGATGTGAACTGCTTGAATTCTACTGATTTTTATGCCAGGATTATAGCAACATCATAACATTACTTTATCAAGCTGGTGGAATAGGGGACAAAAAGACATTTCATCTCCAAAAGTGCCCAAGCGCAAGGGCACACACACCCCTTTTCCACATAGCTCCTCTTCCCTATCTTAAAAAACAAAACCAGGAACAACCCAAACACTTCACAACAGCATATACAGCAATGCAGGCATCACCTTTCAGAATGTGTTAGTCAAAGATTCATTCACAAACAGTTAAATTAATCCAAAACTATTCCAAATTATAACAAGCAACTTCATATAAAACCAAAGGAAAACTGGAATAGTCATTTATTTGGATTTTGTTTTCACGTCTAGATTTGCCTTCATTTTCCACACTTACCTGGTCTTTTTCATGGGGTAGAAGGCTTACAGGTGGAAGAGAAGCTGGGAAAGCACTGGAATATTTTGGAGTTCCTTTACTGTCCAAACTACCATAATTCACCCTATATTGAGGTCCATCCTTCAGTAACCTCCCATTATTTACAGCACGCTTGGCCCCCAACCGTAATCTCTGCTGAAAGACAGGGTTGTTGAAAATACTTGCTAGGTCATTTTGACTTCTCAAATATTTCTCTATGTTTTTCAGAGAGGAGCCATTTGGTTCCTGAAGCCCTTCGATTGCTCTTCTCAATAGTTTATTCCAATCCACATTACGAAGCTCATTAGAGGCTCCTCTAGATCCCTTAACAGATTTAGGAAGAGTGCCAGGTTTAACAGATGAAAGCCGCCCAGGATTATCTGGGTCCTTGTAGGATGCAAGGCCTTTGTTGGTAACTTTAAGAATAGAGCCATCTTGAACACTTAGTTCCAACTGTTCTGAAACAGTTTTCTTATCTAATCCATGTGAAGCGCACACAGCATGACAAATTCTTTCTTCAGATGGCCTTTGCTTTTGCTTTTTAACCTTTTGTATAGCCTCAAGAATCCACTCTGTATAAAGTGGGTTTGCAAGTTTTACCATGGTTGACCAAGAATATCTTCCAGCCAAAAGTTACCCATAGAGGTTCCTCTTTATTCTTTTAACAAATCTTTCAAAGGTTATTCACAACTCTAAAACAATCAGAGAGTTCCACATGCTGTTTAGCAGCTTCTCATAAATATCCATCCTTCAGGAATCAGAAGAGACACAGAAACACGTGCTGACTGAAATTCCTTATCATTTTACCAACTTGGACGTCTAGAAAGACTGTTCCTGGTGGTACGGGTACATCCTTATCAAGGAAGGTAAAAGCTTTAGAGAGAGAAGAAAAGAAACAAACAATTAATGCTGAAATAGATACAAATTAGCAATAAAAATAATATTCTAGTGTCATTTTTTTTAGCTTGAAGATGGTCCAGTAACGAAGCCTCCATGTGACTTTTTAAAAACAGCACTTTATTTGCAAAATGTGTTTGAGAATTCCACACTTCCCTCCCCTTTTAGAAAGTGATCCACAGACTGCATAAATTTCTACTCATACCCAGTGTAACTGTAATTTTTAAGAGTCCCAATTCCCCAACCAATTACTCACTGCTTAGTTTTTAAAAGGATTCAATTCAGTGAAGTCTTTCCTGGTGGAACACTAGTGGTCAATAGACCTTCTTGAAGCCCACCACTGTAAAAAAGTAAACACCATACATATGCACTATAGTCTTGTAATTAATGAAGAAAGGATTAGCTGCACCTGTTAGGGAATTGGTTGATAAAGTGCCCTTTGTCAAACATTCCCTCCTTTTCAACAGGCTACAAAAATTAAAAACTACCTGTTTTGTTTGATTAGTTTATATATAGTTTAATCACAACCACCACCAGAACACAAATACTATATGACTGATAAAGTGCCCATAACCAGTATCAATATCCCTGTACATACTGTGACAACCATACACCACTGAGCTACCATCACCTCTGAGGCTGAAAACAAGGGCCTACCTGTGCCAGCAATACCAGAGCTTCTTAGGAAAGAGGAACTTTGCCAATGGAGTGACAGGACGAGTCAGATAGGCATAATGTAATTACATTTATAATTCCTATTTTCAATATGAATTCACATGGTACAGTTAAGTCAAGTGTTCTATGTGCCATTTATCTGTGGCATTTGTCTCAAGACACAAATTGCCTCAGTTTCTTCTATTAAGTGAGTGATTACATGGCCTCCAAAGTTAGCTGAAGTTTAGAATACCATAAATAGTTTCTTGGTAAGGTGTAGACTCATTTTGTGTCAAGGTGTTAAGCAAATAAATATACCCATACACGGAGATGAAAATATACTTAATTGTTAAGATTATTCTGTCTCATGATGTAATCTTCAAATCTTAAAAATAGGTGTTTAAAAAAAGTTAACCGACTACGTCTGAGGTCATGCCCTATTATATGCCAGCTTTAAACAACAAACACCACTTGATAGGATTAATAGTTTGATAAGAGATAAAGTAGAAAATAATAAATACCACCACATGGAACAGAACTCAACATTTAAACTGATTGTTCTTTTGAAAAGTAGAAGATTCTCCAATTCTCCAGAAAAATCTAAATTTAAACAAGTATACATGTGTCAGCTGTTGAGGCAGTACACAATGACTCAACAGCAAAGTGCAAAGCCAATATTAATATCTCATGTAAAAAAAGTGGCTTTTGCAATCAAACCTGTCTATCCAATAAGCAGCTCACCTTGTTCTTTTAAATATAAATATTCTTGATCTACAATACCACTGAAAATTGAGTATATGGCATACTGTATTACCAGAAAATGGAATTGCAATTCCACAGGTCACACTTATCTAGCAGTTGTAATTATTCTAATCTTCTTACAAGGTTGTAAGTAATTTTCAAGAGGAGCAAAATAGGCATGTGTTGGGTCTTACATTTTTCTTCTTTCTTTAAGTTTCAACTCCAGATCAGGTCTCATGTGGTACGGCCCAGCAGGATTAAATAGTGGAAGTGTGGCCAGTTACTGATTAATTTAAATGGCTCTAAACCAGAGGTTCTCAAACCATGGTCCGTGGACCACCAGTGGTCTGCAAGCTCCATTCAGGTGGTCCGCGGATAGTTCCCTCTAAGATGAGACAATGAAGGGTTCACCCACCTAATTCTTGCAGCCGCGCAGGCATGGCTCCATAAATTAGGTGCCTGGACCCTGGAGAAGGCACATGTAAGGTGAGGTGGTGGTGGCCTTGGGAGAAATAGGGGGTAGGTGGGAGGGGGCAGTGCGCAGTGGGGTGAGAAGAGGGGGCAAGGGGAATTTGGGATGTGCAGGGCTGTAGCGGCCAGAGAAAGAGGTGACTTTCTCCAGCTCCAGGGCTGCGGCTGCCAAGGAAAGACAGCCCTCCTTCCCTGCCTCAGCTCTGTGGCAGGGGAGAGACCCCCCTGCTTCCCAGCCCAGGGGCAGCTGTGGTGGGGGAGAGAGGGGAGACGCCCAGCTTGTGGGCTGCCATGGCGGGGAAGAGAGGGCACATCCATTGCATTAGAAAGGTAAGACTACTGATATTAAAATATGAGTTGTGTGCTTTTATTTGTAGGAAAAGAATTTTAATTATTATTAAAAAAAAATTATATTTAGTGCTTTTATCCAAAGTACTTTACAATAGTTAACTAATGGTACAAACAACATTCGGAAAGATCATTAAGTGGCCCGCTGAGTCCCTCAGCAATTTTCAAGTGGTCCGTGAAAAAAAGTTTGAGAACCACAGCTTTAGACCCAAGCAAGAGTTTTTATGAATGGGTCATCCTTTAGGTTTGGTTGGGGCTTAAGTAGTTTTGGGATTACAAATATATATATATTTTTTTTAAATTCGGAATGTCTTTTTATTCTGGCCGTCTGTTGAATTTCTGTGTTTGTAATCCCAAAACTACTTAAGCCCCAACCAAACCTAAAGGATGACCCATTCATATATTTTTATATTTAGGATTTGGATATTGCACTGACTCCAACACTGAAGCTTGTTGATCTAAACAGACTGGCTAGTGAAAAGGTAGCCCCACCCATTCAAAGTTTAATTCAAGTCCACACTAGTACACAAGCCACTTACCTATTACTGTTTGAAAACTGTTTTGCACATTTGAGAACAGTTTTCAGACTGCTGTAGCTAGAAGTGTTTAAATATAAATGGATATTCCATTGTGGACAGGGTTAAGTTTAAGATAGAAAGTCTACTCATGGGAGCCATGCTCTGGTTAACTACACAAGGAAGGTTCTAATACAGTTTCATTTTGGAACCAATTAGCACATGGATGAGAACTGTGGGTGAAGACCATTTCAGACATAGCTGCAATGCTCAAATAGGGAGAGAGCTTTAGGCTGAAAACAGCCCATGCTTTAATTTTTGATAATTTCTGAACCCTGGAAACTGTCAAAAAAAAAAAACCCACAAGTAAATATACCTTAGAAGTCACACTAACACCATTTTATAGGGCTTGCCCATATCCTGGAATAAAATCTTGAGGGAATTCCTTGCAGTGGCTACATTTCTTTAAAAATAAAAGGAGAGAGGGAAAGTTGTGTGGCTCTACCATGGATTTTCCATGGGGGATAAAGGTCAGTGCCTTAATTAAGCCCTCAAAACCATAATTGCTGAGTCATACAAATTTGCCACATTTTAAATTTACTCAAGTTTATACTACTACATTAATGTCATATGAACTACCATATCATTTCCATTAAATTCCAAACCACACAGTGTAGGTTCTGTTCTAACCTCTGAGGATACTGATGAAGCATATCAATATAAATACTGTAACCTGTGGGTTACAGGAATTTTTATTAGCCAATGGCTGTGGAAGAGGTGTGTGCAAGCTATAGGCTACTGCTAATTCTGACTACACTGCTGTGAAACTCTTGCAGCGAGCAGCAGAGTCACAATTCCCTCTGTGTCACACACAACCTCCTGCATACTAGCACCTACTAAATCAACACTGGTGGAGTGTATCACCAGAAGTTCAGGAGAATTTCCACTGCATATGACAAGGTTTTCTCAATGGAGAAGCAAGACCTCTAAAATTTACTTGCTCCAGAGGTCCAGCAGAGCCTGAGTTTGTTAAGCTTCAAGGCAATACTTGTGCAGTCAGGCTGTTGAATGACTTGTTTAAAAAGTTAACAAATAATGAGTGTTATTCTGTTTGTTTGTCATGGAGTGTATTTAATTAGGCAAAGCACACAGATGCCTTCACAATGGGCACCAAAAAGGTCTACTGTAAATGAAATACTTAATAGCAAACATTCTCCCCAGAACATAACCCAGTTCAGAGCTTTTATGTCTGGCTTGCCTTACTTTGTAGAAGTTCTAACTTTTTTTTTTTTTTATTAAAAAAAAATTCAGAAATTGGACATATTGGTAGCAATTATTAAGCCAAGTCTAAGACAACCAAAAATCAGATATAGTCTTTCAGATTCTATCCCCCAGTACATACTCAGCAAAATATGACTCCAAGAGTCTTTTCAAAGTTAAAACAAGTGAATATTGCAAGATTCAAAATAAAGCTACAATTAATAATTTTGTGAACTGTGCTTCTCTAGCACTGCTAAATCTAGATCAAAGTCACACACATTTAAAACTCAAAACTGCAATTGTTATTTGGCTAAAAGTTTGTTAACAACTTCATTTTGTTATGTATAATATAATCACCAATCTTCTTGGTGTCCACATTAATCTTCCAAAAAAAATTCATTATTAAATAATATTCTATTAAGACTTTAATAAACTCCAACAAAGCAAGGATTAGTTTCACCACCATAATCTTAAATTGGGAGGGACCAGTTCCAAGTCTCTTGGTGGCAGGCATTAACTTAGTGGGTTTAGCTGCCTCACACTGTGTATTATGGTTTCAGTTTCTCAAATGCTCAATTATGCCTTGTTTTGAAAGTCATAGCAACTTTGATTACTTTTAAAATGCAGTATTCTAGCAGCCAAGTGGTTAGGAGTCTGTAATCCTTTATATGTTCACAAAACGTAGCCAGACATTAATACTGAGCATGCAGATACAGGAGCTCTGGAAAGCACAGTATCTTACTTTGCAGTACAAGAAAAGATCTCTCTGTTCAATGGTTGGCCTGTGTTTAAATCATAAGCTAAGCTAGATCCAAAATAGTTGCAAAATCATAACTTAATTTTTAGAATGAAGCTAAATTGTGAAAAACAAATCTACTGTAGGGCTAAAGCAAATTAAAGAATACCTTGACTGAACATGTCATTACAGGATTATAGGATTAGTGACTATACTCAAGAATGACATCTTCCTTTAGACCAAACTAGTATCTGGATCATTCAGAAACAATTCTAGATTTAGAAAACAAACTGTTTGCTTAAATGGAAAGAAGTTTTAATCTAGCTGTTCTTTTTAATAAGAAAAAACAACAAGCTTTTCACACAGAGATCTGGGGGGGAAAGAGCTCAAAGTTGTCCTCAGTTGCTTTTAATATTATGCACAAATAAAAGTTTTTAAAATATGATTTTAACAGAATAGATGGGGGGAGGGGGAGAGAACAGAAAAGACAGCGAGTTGTGCAACCTACTGGTGACCTGTAAAGTACCATTTCATTCAGCTCCTTCCTACTTGCTCTGTTCAGAGACAGCAGAAGCAGCAGCAGGCCAGCTCTCTGCTGCAGCATCAGGGTCAGGTAAGGATTGCAGCAGGAGTGGAGAAAGAAGAGAAAACTGCCATTGCATTAAACAAACTCTCTTGGCCATACTCCTTTCATCCAGCTCATTATTTAGAATTATGCAGCCCATCAATTCTAATTCTTCCCTACTACCCCTCAATTAAAGATTCAAGACATAAGTTTCCTTCTCAAAATAAATACAGCCACAAAAAAAAAAATCAGACAGGGGGACTCCCAGTTCATAAGACACTCTTTAAACTAAAATTATTCAGATCATGGAGGCAGTGATTTTTTTTCTCTTCACATGGTATATACCTTTAATTATGAAAAGTGAATGAACTAGTACTTGTATAAACTTTAGCTAACTGCAAAGGGAGAGGCACTAGCAACTTTAGCTGCAAGAAACAGCTTAAGGGGTTATTTAATTTCTTGGAGAGCAGCATGTGTAAATCAGGATCTGATTAAGTATTTGGATGCTGCAATACCCGACAAACCAGCGTAAGATCACACATTAAAACAGCAACATGACAGAAACAAGCACCAGCAGCAGCAAGCAGCATCACCACAACCTGACAGCAACAAAACTAAACGTTTGCCCTTCACACCTTCCCCCCTGCATATTTTTCAAGCACTGAACGTGCTACTACTATGACAGTGATTTCAAGTCATCAGCGACTGGAAGGAGGGAATATTTTAACTCCCTGCTTAGTCTGGGGTTGATGCTTTTGTTGGAGATATATTTTTGAGGAACTGGGGGTAATTTAAAGGAAAAGTTTTTTTGCGAGGGGGGCAGAATTTGTAATTCTCAGTGAGATAAGTGGCAAGTTTTGGCAGGGGATTATTTTAAACTAAGTGTTTTCAAGGTGGAATTTTTGAGGTGGCATGTTTATTTTGAAATGCACAATATTTTTGCAACCTGGGGTGGGGAGGATGTATTGGCAAGTCTCAGTCGGCTATCGCAGGGGGATGCTTTATTGGGAAGGGAGATGAAGGGTGTCATTTTATTTTAATTTTTAAATCTCCCCCCCCCCCCACCGCCGCATTTTAATGCACAAACGTTCTGCACGTTTTATCTGGCAGGGCTGCAGAACCGGGTGGGTGGGGAGGGCAACATCACTGTGCAGCTGTCCGCACATGAGGCGGTGCCTGTGTATGTGTGACATGCTCTCCCCTCCCCTGGGGGAGGGATGCTGTGGGGACAGATCTCCCCTCCCCCTCTCAGGGTACCACTCACCTCTGCTGGGATCAGGGCTGGGAGGGGGAGGAGCAACCTCCAGGTGGTGCTGCTGCTGCTGCTCCCCCTGCTGCTGGCTCTTCCCCCTGCTGCTGCTAGGCTGAGGCAGCTGCCGCCACTGCTGGTTCCCCTCCGCCCCCAGCTGCCGTACTCCCCCTGCTGCTGCTAGGCTCACCTAAGCCGCCGCCATTTTGTTTCACCCTGTTGTAGTTAACGTGAATCCGACATGACACTGATTACAGCCCAATGGAGTCTCATTAAAACCTTCCCCCCCCCCCCCCCCCAGCCTCGCGCGCCCCGCCCACCGCCGCCCGGCATTGGGCCGCGCCGCACCAAGCTCATTGGCCGCTCCTCGCTGTCCATCACCAGCCCGCAGGAGCGGCGCACCCCGCCCAGCAGCCAGCCAGGCTCCCCATTGGAACGTGGGGCGTGCCAATCACGAGACACGCCCCTTCCCTCACAAGGAACCCCGCCTACCTGTCAAGGGGGAGGCACTGTGGACAACCATTAGCCGCTGCCGCCGCCAAACACCCGCAGGGCCCCGGCTAGCCCCTGGCCCAGCCTTGAACTCTACCGATTGGCAGCCGATTACTAGTTAGGGCGAGGAATCTCGCAACCTTGCCCTTCTATTGGCTGCCGCACCCGTCAATCTCGCCTACTTCCCACCCCCTCCCCCCCAGCCACCGACTACTCCTGAAGTTTGTTCGAGAGGTGAGCGCTGGCAAGCGACAACGACGGCCGCTCAGGGCGGGCGCGCGA
Organism: Terrapene triunguis; assembly: GCF_002925995.2. NCBI lineage: Eukaryota > Metazoa > Chordata > Testudines > Emydidae > Terrapene > Terrapene triunguis. The sequence continues at coordinate 6,853,580 of NW_020664499.1, forward strand.
CACACACTAATACACAGCGTTAAATATTGAGCTTCATGCGCGTGCCACGGATCTTGCCACTCGTACGGGCGGGCGAGATAGACCCTGCGTGTTGTCTCAGCATAACCCTCCCGAGGTGCCTGGCACTAGCAGCGGCTTAGCGCGCACGGACGCAGCCCGCACCACGGAATGGAGGGGGTGAGGGGCACAATGACTCCCAGCTCCAGCGCCACATGCAGGTCCCTGCAAGTTTCCCCATGCAACGCACAAGGACTTCCCTGTCATCCCTTCTGCTAAGGAACGATTACAACCTACCCGTACAGGGTGGGCGCATGCAACACACAAAAAGCCAGCCACCCCCTGCCTTCCCTCCCCCACCCAACCCAGCCATCCCCTCCTCTGCAACATGCACAGGGAGGCTGCAATGCTTTACCGAGCATAAGTGTCTGCAAACACGTGCATCAGCCTCCAATGCAAAAAGAAAAAAAAAGTACCCAGCTTACTGACAACCCCCTTGCACAGAGAGAGAGGAGGGAAAGGGGGTTATTATGGTAAATTGCAGCCTGTCACCTAATACAAAACAAAACCCATCGCATGCTCCCTGTTATTCCCCCCACCCCCACGTAAACTCCTATGAGTCTAACCTCTGGTGCAGGTTTCCCCCCTTTGCTTGCAATGACCTCCTTTCTCTGGCTGTGTGTGTTTCTGCAGCAGCGGTTCCTGCGGAATGTGCTGCCCCTGAAACGCGATCGCAGCTTCTCTCTCTCTCTCTCTCTCTCCTGGCTGCAACCAGAGCCAGGAACACAACAACAACACAACCTCCCCCTCACACATACACAGCGAGGAAACGCAGCCAGGAGAGACAGACAAGGAAGGGGGGGGGAGGTTGAGAGAATCCGAAGTTAATGGATTGATTGCATCAGTTACCTTTTCTAAACTCCTTTGCAAAAGGAAAAAAAAGAATAATATATAGAGAATACCTTGTCTCCCCTCCTCCTCTGTGGGGCTCGTCTTCTTATACTTACACACACACACAAAGAGGGGTGGGAGAGAGATCAGACACACAAAAATGGGTTGCAACCGTTCACATCAGGATGTGGGGAAGCAAAGGAAAAACAGAACAAATAATGACTATTATTAATTTTTTTTAAAACCCACCCTAAACCTCAAGCCTTCCTGATGCTAAATGGAGGCAGATTGGAGGACTGGTGCTAAAACACAGAACCTGATAACAGCTAATTGAAAGGTTAATCTACATAGACTGTGACAGATGAGGTCCCTCCCCACTTTTCTCTCTGCTGCTGGAAAGTAGGAAATTGAGCTTTTTTTAAAAAAAAAAAAAAAGGAGGAAAAAAATTGAAGGTTGGAGGGGTTGTTTGTTTCTGATTATCAGTGCCAGTCTGGTTAGGTCTGGGTTACGTGCCAGGCATTAGGGGGGTTAGGTTTGGGGTGATTTGGTTGGAGTGGATGGTGGAACATGGTTATCATAAACATCTTTGGTGATTTTAAAGCATTCTGCAGGGCTGTCAAGCTGCTGAGATCATTTAAATGAGGGAAAATATATATAGGGAAATTTAAAATGTTTAAATAAAAAAACACACAGAGACTGCAAAATCCTTCATTATAAAATGCTTTAAAATTGCTTCAATCCATAATGAGGGAGTCTCCTGCACCCCACTTTCCCCACTCTGGGCAGGACTGTGTTAGAGGGAATCAAAATTACCGATGGAACAGAAAAAGGATGAGGAATTTGTGAATATTTCCCTCCCCTCAAATCTGATGTTTATCTGGTGAGATTAGTATAAGGACTTATTTTAGGGGACAGGGTGTCCTGATTTCTATGTGTATTGGGGTTATGGGAGGGCTACACTTGTGTTGGGTCCCATTTCCCACCCCCATTTTCATGCTGCAGTCTTGAGTGACATTGGCAAGAGCCAGACATCAGGTCAAAGCTTTCATACCTTCAGATGTTTGCTCAGCTATGGTTAGCAAACATCACACTTCACTATAGTCTAACATAATAGAATGTTACCTGCTGTGGTAGCATGTGATAGGGTGAAAGGTAACTTACTCCAGCATCTTTTCAAAAAGATCCTCCCTGTTTCAGATACTCAATTTGGGACTTGATCCTGCAAACACACACATGCTTAATGTTACTCACATGAGTAGGCCCATTTACTTCACTTTCTACACACTGTGGATGAAATGCTGCCCACAGGTGTTCCTCTGTAACCACAGACCCTCAAAATTTTGTGAAGTTCAGCTCTGGCTTAGTACCTGTACCCCAGAGGAAAAAAGAAAAGAAAGACCACTGCCTTCAGCGTGTGGATAGAAAATCACCTGTTCCAATAAATCAAGAAGGTCTTTCCCAGGGAGTAGATGCTCCCTATAGATCAGCAGGGGATCTAGACTAATGCTAAATATTAAGGTTTATTACAACTATTTCAGCAAGTCAGTTGTTTCAGATTGTGCATAAGACAGCTATGGTGTGTTGTTTTAGAGCCCTGTAAAATTGAGTGGGCTATTTACAGAAAGCCACTTGGTGAAAATTTTATTCCAGTCTATATCTATGGAAAAACATCTGTTGACTGAGGATTTTCTGTCAATGTTTTTATCTGCCCAAGTGCAGTATTACAAACACATGGTGGGAAATTGTATTTTGATCTAGTATTTGTTGGAGAATCTTGCTTTCAGCATCCACCACATTCGTGTAATATACAGGATTTGGTGATGCTTTAAAAATAGTTTACAATTATTGGGAAATAATATAAATCATGAAAAGGGCTGTAGCACGGCCTCACATTTGGAACACTGTTCGGAATGTTGTGTCAACATTTCTATTGTAAACCCCTTTTTTCAGGACGTTTGCAACTTGGTTGGTGGTAAAAGAGAAAAAAATCTCTTGAGACTGAAACTTGGCATGACACATCTCAGTCCAGGAAACAAAACTCTGGGGAAAACTTGACAATGTGTTTGGCCATTTTGGATTTAAGAGTGTACGAAAGACATAAAAAACAGGATTGCTAGAAAGTTCGTGTTTTCAGATATTCCTCCTTCACCCCCCTTACCACACCCCAATTCTTCTCTATCTAGAAGGGCTTCTCTAAAGGAAATTTTTCAGGCTTCTAAACCATTAAATATTCTAGTTTTTTAGCACTTGAAAAGAAGGAGCATTCAAAACTATTTCATAAAAATATCCATGTCCAGGAATCTTTAATTGGGCAAAAGTTCCTAAAGGCGTCAGATTCTGCAACTGTTTATTCATGTTCTTAACTTTATGTATTTGAGGATGGTTTACATGATTCGTAAGTGTTGGAAGGTTTGGGGCCCAACTTAGTGTGTTTGCTGTACTGTTATTTCGCACATATTTTTTCCCCACTCAGATGTATTTCAGTCTGTGAGCTAAATATGGGATCCCTATGTTGTATTTAATTTGATCTAATCAGAGCAAATCATATCTTAATTAAAAACAATTGTTTTTAAATTGATATACACAAGGACATTAAGAATGTGACAGAAGCCAATAAAAGTAAAGAAATGTTTTCACCCATCTAACTGTGGGGGGTTTACATTCCTACAACTACTATTTGCAATGTTGTTGTTGCTGTGTTGGCCCCAGGATATGAGATAGACAAGGTAGGTGGAGTAATATCTTTTATTGGACCAACTTTTGTTGGTGAAAGACAAGCTTTTGAGCTCCACAGAGTAGAAGAGCTTGAAAGCTTGTCTCTTTCACCACCAGAAGTTGGTCCAATAAAAGATATTACCCCATCCCCCTCTTGTCTCTGATAACTATTAACACTAATGAGATACAATACCAAATAATGCCAAATAATTATGGTTCAATTCACCGTACCGTGTCAATTTCCTTCCCTTAATTATGATAATCCTAATACTTTTGTTTTTCTGTAAAAAATATAGGTAAAATGTCACATTTCCACCATTAGACCCATTTGTTTACACATATCTACATGTTTTATGTACTGTATGTCTTTAGGGTTATTGCAGAAATCCAGACACACTGCCCACCTGGGGGACACAAGCCAGTGCAAACAAGGATATAGTCAGGGCCTAATTTTTAGAAGTGCTGAGCATTCTCAGGGGCCACATACTTCTGTTGGAGCTGTGGATGCTCAGCAGCTCTGGCATCCAAGCCCTTCAGGCTGAACTATTCTCCTTGTAACCACAGTGTTATAGAAGTTTGAGCTCAGAGCTTAATCGGAAGCGCTACAATACTTGTGTTCAGACCTGTTTGTGAAGCATGTGTTGGGCATTATACAAATAATAATAATAAATTAGGGCCTGATCCTGCAATCTATGTAGGGGCTACTCCTTGAGGTCAGTGAGGCTACTCCTGTGTGTAGTTATTTCCACATGTAAGTAGGATCAGGGCCTTAATCTGTGGTGTAACTCCATTAAGATCAGTGTGGTTACACCAGGATGGATTTGTGTAACGGGGCTCAGGGAACCAGAGAAACAAGATGAAGCTGAAGTTTCAACCTTCACTTTAAACCTCTTTACTTTATTTGTGTCAAACAAACATCAGCTAAGGGCTGACAAATTAGCAACAGTTCTGAAATGTGAGGTCTCTATCAGCTAAATACACATGCTGCCCATTTGCAAAAGGCATGTCCTTCACCGAGTGTGTTTCTCTTCCTTGGAGTCATTATTGTCCATTATTTTTATATGAATTTAGAAAAAAAAAAGGGGGGGATACATCATTTTAATAATAGACCCCAATTTATCTCTTCTGGAGCTGTTAAGGGGTGAAATCCAGATCCCACTGAAGTAAATGGCAAAAGTCCCATTGACTTAAATTCAGCCACAATGTCACCCAAGACTTATTGTGTAATGACCATACATATACACATATCAGCAAATTCCACCTGAAACTCTCCTGTCCCTGACTCAGGTCGTTGGCTGTAGTGACCTTGGGGATAAAGCTCGCTATAAGAGCTCAGTAAGTTACTTCTCTGTCCAGGAGTTTTGTAAGTGTAAGTGTCTCCATGGATCTGTCAGATACACAGATTCTGTAGCAACATCTCTTCTTCTGGTCTGCTTCACTGCCCGAGTTCAACAGCTAGGCTGTTGCCCTCACTTTGGCCTCGAGCCCCCACATAGATTTCTTTCTGGCCTGGAATAACTTAGCCCTTCTTAATTTCACCTCTGCTTTTCTGCAGCCTGTTACTTGCATTGTAACTGAACCTGAAAGAGTGATCCATATATATGAGACAATCGCTTTGAATGTGGATTTTACATTTCTTGTCTTATGTATGAGAATATATGGTATGCTTTATTATATGCACTATAGCATAATGGAACTCCGATCCCAGCCTTTAGGTTTCACCTCACACAAGTAATTAATAAATAATAATGAATATGCATAGTGAAATATTTATGAAACTATATCCTGGGCATGTGCAGTACTCACTTCTCAACATCAGCTAGCTCAGCCATTATACTTAAAATACTTAGATGATAGTATAAAATAATCACCTGCTGATACCTCATTTAGTTCTTTTGTTTGTTTCTAAATCCCTGAAACTAAGGGTTTACAGGAGAAATGCTGACACAGCCTTAGTTCAAGAATTATAATTGGTGTGATGCTATAATATGAGAATAACAATGTTTGTGCTGGATCAATTGCCATCCCATTGGGATAAAGAGTGACTTTTAATAATAAAATCACACTTCTGTAACTTGTTTAATCCAAGGATCTCATTTACAAACATTAATTAATTAAGCCTCACAACAGCCTTATTAGGTGAATGCGTATTATTATCCCTGTGGAGATGGAGAAACTGAGGCACAGAGTGGAGTGGCTTGTAGTGAGTGCTAGAGCTGGGAAGAGACCTCAGCTGTTCTGATAGTTAGTCCCCTGTTCAAACCCCTTAGGGTATGACTACACTGCAATAAAACACCCACAGCTGGCCTGTGTCAGCTGACTTGGGCTCGTGGGGCTCTGGCCAAGGGGCTATAAAATTGCAATGTAGACATTCAGGTTCAGGCTGGTGCCCAGGCTCTTGGACCCTGGAGACCTCACAGCCAGAGCCTGAACATATACACAGCATTTTTATAGCCCCGCAGCCTGTGCCGCGCGATCCTGAGTCAGCTGACATAGGCCAGCCATGGGTGTTTTATTGCAGTGTAGACATGCCCTTAGAACACCTTTCCAGTTCCAGTTAGAGAATAACTGTTAGCCAAGGAGAGCAAAACCGCTTGCTTGTAAATACACATATTGACACCTTGTTCTTTTGCCACAGTAACTACAGTTCAAGGCAGATATACCTCATATACCTCATCAAGAGGAATGGGTTTCCACGGCTTTAAAGAAGCAGGCCTCACACAAAACAAACAAGGAAACAAACAAAAATTCCCTAAAACAAAGCAGAAAGAATGAAATGTGGGGTTTATATTATATAGTGCCTTTCTTATGCACATTATCCCAAAGCCCTGTGTAATGCATAACCAAATCAAGGTCAGATTGCATACTGACAGATTCCATTTATAAATAGTTAATAAAGGGTTAATAAGTGATTAATAGACATTTTAACAAATGGTTAATCAATAGTTATGAGTCCAACAGGTCAATAGGATGTTTATAACCTTGACTTATAATCGTCTATAACATCTATCAACGTGCTCATAACCCTCTATAACACATATAAGCATGTTGCAGACATGAGCAGTAACACCTGCTAATCATTTACTAACCCTTTATAAATGGAACTGTAATATAAAATGTGATCCAAAACTATTCTGATAAAGAAAAAACAGTAGCCTCTGGTCATCCAATCTGCAGTAAGTTCTGTCATATTTATATTGGTTTTAAGGGATTTTCCCCCCTGTACAATGTATCTCTATGGCTGATGGAGTTTGACTGCTGGGTGCAAAAGCAGTATTTTCCTGTCTAATCCCAAGAGGAAAGGCTGTCCTTTTAAATTCCAGCTCTCTGTGTCAGGCAGTATCATTGAACCTGGCACAGCTTTGTGTTTTTACACATATTTACCATGATACTTTGTTAAGGCAGTTGATGAGATGAAGGATGGAACTGAAAATGAATAGAGATCTGTTTTCTCAAAACTAGTGAAAGCGGCCATAATCGGGGTCTGTACAGGCCCTTCATCCACAAATTGTGCTAGGGTTTGTTAGTCTAGGTGAAACAGGAGGAGAGTGGTGTTTGTAGGAACCATTTTAACACCTCAGCTTGTCTTTGTTAGCATTAAAGTAATTAACTCTCCAATCGTTATCGGTTGACTTGCCCACAGGTTCAGGTTTCCCTCCTGCTGTTCCCTTTGGGGATATTGAGTTGTCACTTGTTGAGCGGATGGGATTCTCTTTGGAATTCACATGAAATCCCTTTCATGGCTTCCCAACAGTTTTATCGGTGCTCTCTAAGCTGCTGGAGTGCTCTCGCCCACTCTTTTAATGGGTTTTACATTCACCTTCTCCAGACCCATCTGGAGAGGATGAGAGAGAAAATGCCTCTCCCCAGCAACCCTTTTGCTGAGCACACCAGGAGAAAACAAGACCATCCTCGCCCGCAGCTGAGCCACTGGGAGAAACTGGATAGGCAGATTTAATAAATAACGATACTCTGAGCTTCTGAAACACCCTAAATCTGAGGATCCCAATGGTTAATGAATGAAGCTTCACAACCTCCTACTGGGAGGTAGTTATAGAACATTGGTATCCAGTTATAGCTGGTTGAAGTTTTCCAGATTTTGATTTTTCAATTAGTTGTTCTCGTCAGATGTTGTCAAGACGAACAGAATGTGTGGTAGGGGACTTTTGACCACATTTTCATCAATTCCATTCCTCTCTGATCCCTAACTAGCTGTATCCCCATTTACCACATGAGGAAACTGAAATGGCCCTATGGGTGCATTACAAGCCAGCATAGTTTAGAGCAGCCCTGAGTCTGCTCTGAGTTACTCTTGAAGCTGAGTAACTTCCTTTGTGGCCCCTCCCCATCATGTCTTGTGAAGCTGTGTCATGTGGAGCTCAGCCAGACACCAGGATCGTGGCTGCTATCTCCTGCTGGGATTTTAACTGGGTATATTTACTTGTTTATTGTTATTTGTATATTTAATGTTTATTTAAAATGCATTGACTGCTTTAGTTGTGGATGCCCTGGTAACCACTTCCCATGGCTGCTAACACCAGCTCAGCTCCACCCATCTTTGCAACATAGAGAGCCTTGGCATAGATGGGAAGTCCACTGCCCAAACCACTTCAAGCACGATGTGTTCTAACCTTGCTCAGAGTTGGTCTAATCAGCCTGGTGTCATCACCCAGCGGTCAGTCTAACACTGCTGAAGCTGAACCAGTGTTATAAACAGAGGGACATGTTTTTAAAACATCTCTTGTGGAGGAAAGAACTGTGTGTAAAAAGAATTTTTGGAAAGGTACCTGATGGATCAATCGATTGACTGATCTGCCTGTGGTATTTGAAAACGTTAATGACCAGAGTAGCTAGGAACTGCTGTAAAGCTAAGGTAAATTATCAGTGCTGGAAACATAAAGTAATCCTCTTTAAATATTCAGCTGCAGAGCCCTGTGGCATAAGCTATCCCTTATGTTCTCTGTCATGGCTAGGTAGATAGTGACTCATCATGATGCTGGGGTGGGGGATTCAGTCTGGCAACATTAAGGCTTTTGTTTAATTCATAGAAAAAATATTGTTTTATTTTAAAAGGGGGAAATTTCCAACTCTCTCAGCTGATAGAAGCAGAAGCAAGATCAGGGCAGGCAGTGCTGTCGCTGCATGTATTTGTGTGGTGCTAGCCATCACCCCCGCACTATCCTGATGTTTTTTCCCTTTGTTATTTTGTATCCCACAGTGCCAGCTAAGTCAGTGAGTTGTCACACTCAGCACTGGTGCTGCAGGATACAAAATAGCTGAGGGGGAAAAATCAGAATGGTTGGAAGGTGGAAGGGAAAGGCTATTTTTTTTTTTTAAACAGTAGCACCAGCTGCATCCTGCAAGTTGCTAAATTAGCCAGTCAGTTGTTTTTCCTTTTAATTTTTGTGTGAATTCAAGAATAGGTCGTGGATGTCTTGGCAACTCATGAATGAGGCCTTTTATGAAAGAATTCACCTTGCAGAGGCACTGCTGTCAGACGCACAGGCCTCTTTCCATTAATTAAGCTACAGAACATCCTCTCTCATTTTTGATCCCCCTTGATGCCTGGGTAATCAGGCCCTGAGCTTTTCCCCAATATCCATCCCTGTTTCACTTGCTTTTTGCAGGATGTCCTCCCTCCCGATTAATTTTGGGCCACCAAACATTTTTGTTTAATACCTTTTCATGTTGCTTATTGCCAGCTATTTAGATTTCATCTCCTGTGGCTATATGGGAACATGAATATCTTGCTCTGATGCAAACACCAGTGTTCTCCATATCAGCAACTGAAGGTGCCTGAGAGCAAAGGGGGATATTTTAAAAGCACAGATGGGAGCTAGGCAATTAATTGACTTTCAGTGGGAATTGGGTGCCTAACTCCCATCTGTGCCAATCAAAATCTCCTCTTAATTTTAACTTGTCTTACTCACATGAGCAGTCCTATTGAAGGCAATGGGAGTTGGCAGTCATCATTGCTAGAAAATTCTAGTGCAGAATTGGGGCCTGTAACAACTTAGACTTACATTGTGCCTTGTATCCCGAAGGATCCCAATGGTCTATGTAACTGTATAGTAAAAGCACAATTAATGAACTGAAGCATCTATCTCATACAACTCTTTAATACAGCCTTGCAAAACTGCCATAGGGCTTCACCTGTCCGGATTCAAACTCTCTTCACCCATCCTTTTCTTTGACGATTATAAAATGGAAATGCTTACTATCAAAATGTATATTTTCCCTGAGCGAATATAGGCCTCAGTCCTGCAAACTCTAAAGGACATGTGTAATTTTACTCATCTGAGTAATCTTAAAGATTTCAATGGCATTACTCATGTGAATTAAGTTATGCACCTGCTTAAGGGCCTGATCCAAGATCACTGAAGTCAGTGGAAAGACTCCAATTGAGTTCCATGAACTTTGATTCACACTCTATGTGTTTGCAGGATCAGGGCCTAATTTTGTGAGGATGAATTAATATAACTATAACACAAGAAAATAAAAGTACAGTGACAGTATAAAATATAAGTTTCAAAATTTTGTGTATTAATTGTTCCACATAAAGGTCAAAGTTTTCAAAAATGACTAGTGATTTTGGGTGCCCAACTTGAGACACCTTAATGGGGCCTGATTATCTGAAAGGGATGAACATTTGCCCTTTGATAATCAAACATCTTTCTGAGGGTGGCTAGGTGCCCGGTTTTCGACAGGAAAGTCCAGTTGAAAAAGGGGATCTGACAGTTTCCGATCAGCTCTACTAACTGGACCCCAAAGTCCAATTACTGTGGGCCGGGGAGGCACTGGGTCATCACCCACGCCAGCCCCTACTCAGCCAGGGCCGCCTCCTATCTGCATCAGGCAGCTACAGTTCCCAGCCCTGGCAAAGCAGGCGAGTCCCTCCTGACCCAGGTGGAGGGGTGGGAGAGGAAAAGCAGCGAGCGACAGGGGGGCAGGAGGAAAAGGAGTGGATGGGGTGGAGCCTTGGGGGAAGAAGCAAGGCAGGGGTAGGATCTTGGGGGGAAGAGGCGGGGCACGGGAGGTTCCGGCACTCCTGCTGGACTGTCTGGTTTTTAAATATTACCAAGTTGGCAACCCTACGTATGCTGTATGAGATTGGGCACTCCAAAATAAGTCATTTTTTAAAACTTGGCCAAAAGAAATTCCATTCAAAAATAAGAAGTATGTCTGTGACCCCTAGCTCTTGCTCTTACTGGGAGACAAAGGGCACATTTGTGGATCATAAAGAAAACAGATACTGAGTTATCTAACAGGAAGGAAATCTACAAACATATGTAATAAATTCCAACATTACATCATAAATGGAACTACCTTACAAATGCTCTGTGAATGCTAAGAAGCATGAGAAAACATTCGAATAGTGGTAAAAACTGATAAGTAAATAAGAAATAATTTACACTGAACATATTCATTTTCCTTGTAATATGGTTGCCTTTAAAAAGTCAGCATATTCCAACAATTACCAGATTATCTGAGATACCACAGGTTTTCCCTGTATTAAAACTTGGAATCAGGTAGTATTGGAAATACTACTTGGATTGTAAGCTTTTCCGTGCAGCTCTGCTTTAGCTTCTAGTCCAGGGCTGCTGCCTGCTGGGAGTGTGTGAGCCCTAGGGTAGGAGACTAAAGTTTGGATTTTTAGTATAGTTTTGTAATTGGCACCTTGGGCCCTGCACCCCTTTGTGGTGAGGGGAAATCCTGGGATCAGAAGCAGTCTGATTCCTGCATGAAGAGGGCACATGCCAGCAGCGA
>NW_020664499.1:6864960-6927910 GCF_002925995.2 Terrapene triunguis
GGGTGCTGCCATATCCCCTGGCTTGAAGTAGTAATAACAAACACCAAATACATGGTTTCCATTCAGCGGCACTCCCACTATAAAAATTGTTCCAGCACCCCTGGGTGCTTGTTTTATTTCTTGGAAGTCTCCAACTATCTGACAAGTAAAGGGGGGTTATCCTGTGGTTAGAATTTTCTTCTCAAACGGCCCTGGTGACACTGCCAGGAAGGAGACAGGGGGGTGGAGGCACTGCCAAATAAATTCATATGGGAAGAAAAAGAAACTACACCCTGCTGAGTGGTAGGGATGTAAAAGGTTAAATGGTAAACCGGTAAGCATTAGGCTTACTGTTAACCGACCTTAACCGTTAACCCTGCCAGCCCTGTACCAGCTGGAGGGACCCCAGCCCTGGCTGGGCCAGCGGGACCCCAACTGCGGCATCCAGACGGAACCTTGCCCCGCCCAAACTGCACCAGGTCAGCTGGAGTGATCTTGGTTAACAATTAAGCAGTTAAACTATATAATTGTAATTGTTTAACCGGTTAACTTTTTTAACTGATATTTACATCCCTACTGAGTGGGTGGCAGGATCCAGAAGAACTCAGGTCTGTCCATCAAAACTCTTAAGGAGATTGGCGCTAAAGGAGCTAACCAGGTGAATAGGGGATGCAGCTCTCAACCTGGTTAGGCCCATATGTGGGCTGAGGTGCACCAAATGAGGAGGTCACAAGAAAAATAGTAATGCAGAAAATAAGGCAGAATTAATTTCTTTAGTCCATACAACGTTTCAGCTTTCACGCTACAGTCCCGTGCTCATAGGTGACAATATTCTTTCAGGGGTTTTTTGTTTGTTTGTTTTTAAATATCTAATTTCCAGTTTGAGAATAAGCAGAGTGGCTTTACCTTGGTTGGAAGACAATTTGTTCTGGTCCTTCAAAATTCAGGTTATTTCATTATTTTGTATGTGAAAGTAATTTTCTTAACACATACTAGTGATCATGGATAATTTCTAATCCAATCAAATGGATGTTGGATCTAGTTGGCTGGGGTGGGGAAGCAAATTTTGTACAAGTATCTTTTTTTGTTACTTAATCTGCATGTGGGACAGGAAGGTAAAAACTCCTGATTTCAAATAACTGTTCCACCAGAAACTCCCTCTGTGTCCCTCGGCAAGTCACTATGGATATGTTGCACTTTGAGCTGGATGTGTGATTCCCAGCTTGAGGAGACATCCTTTCACTAGCTCTGATCATGCTAGCATGCTAAAAAGAGCACATAGCTGCAGCAGCATGAGCAGCAGGATCTATTGCCTCAAGTACGTGCTCCTATAGCAAGTACAAGCCCCTCCCACTGCCATGGCTTCATTCTATATTTAGTGCACTAGATTAGAGCTAGTGCGGGTTTGTCTCTTTGAGCTGGGAATTACACGCTCCAGCTCAAAGTGTAGACATGCCTTCAAGCAATGTCTACACTGCACGGGTTACCGGGTGTGTGGCACCCAGGTCTGAGCACGTGGGTTAGTCTTGCCTGGATGTGAGCATTGCCACTGCAATCCCTACCCCCATTGCTTTGTCCTCACTCGTTCTAGACTTCTTTCTCAGTCAGCTGTGTCAATTGCAGGAAAACTGGTCTGTCCTTCAGGGGAATTGTGGAAAGGTATTGGAAGACTATCAATACTTGAGTATCAGAGGGGTAGCCGTGTTAGTCTGAATCTGTAAAAGGCAACAGAGGGTCCTGTGGCACCTTTAAGGCTACGTCCTCACTACGGGGGAGGGGGGTGTCGATTTAAGATACGCAAATTCAGCTACGCAAATAGCGTAGCTGAATTCGATGTATCGCAGCCGACTTACTCTGCTGTAAGGACGGTGGCAAAATCGACCTCCGCGGCTTCCCGTCGACGGCGCTTACTCCCACCTCCGTTGGTGGAGTAAGAGTGTCGATTCGGGGATCGATTGTTGCGTCCCAACGGGACGCGATAATTCGATCCCCGAGAGGTCGATTTCTACCCGCCGATTCAGGCGGGTAGTGTAGACCTAGCCTAAGACTAACAGAAGTATTGGGAGCATAAGCTTTCGTGGGTAAGAACCTCAACTTGCATCTGAAGAAGTGAGGTTCTTACCCATGAAAGCTTATGCTCCCAATACTTCTGTTAGTCTTAAAGGTGCCACAGGACCCTCTGTTGCTTTTTATCAATACTTGAGTGGTTTAGCATGCTTCCCCTCTGCAAAGTGGGCAGGTTGCAGTCCAAGTTCAAAGGGAATCTGGTCTCAAATCCATACCCCCGCCCAGATAAAGTAGTTTAGGCTTAAAGTATCTCCAAACCAGCATCAAAGGTTTTTCCTATATGGACGGTAGTGGGGGTAAGGTTAAAATCTGAGTAAAGGCCCAGGTTAACTGTGCAGCATAGACATATCCTTAGGGACATGTGTCACTGTTTGTTAGCAGAACTACCCATTTAAACTGATGGCACGATATGGCTGTTAAGCTCTCTGTGTCTCAGTTTTCCCATCTGTAAAATGGGGATGATGACTCTGATCTTCCTCCCAGGGACATTGTGAGGTTAATGAGGCAGTGTTTGTACAGAGCTAAGCAGTATCAGTGCTCTAGTTTTAACAATTTCTTTAGGCAAACCAGCAGGAAGAGATTAATAAAGTAACGCACAAGGCCATAATGCAACACCACCGGAAATGAAAGTGACTGTAAATTGTGTTAATGCATGGATAACTAATGCAGTAAAGAGAACAGAGAAGAAGATAGACAAAACATTCCTTTGCTGAAGAGTGTGAAAAGCCTGACAGCTATAGGTGTCACATACATCCTTTGTAGTGTCATAGATATATTTTACAGTGCACAAATCAAAGGAAAAGTGCAGGTCTCACCAGTGGAAAGAGACTGTTCACTGGGGAAACTCGCCCCACATTCTACATGGAGACATCACCCCTTCAGCTAAACGCAAGCCTTCTATCTCCCAGCACCATTGAATCGTGAAGTGGAAGGGGAAAAGAGAGAGAGGAGCTGGTTGTCAGTGATTAATCCATTAACACTCTTCATTAAAAATGGAAACAAGTGTCTGCTAATTACAACACACTTCCCCCTCCCTTGAAAAGTAGAGAATTAATATGACATTACACCTGTACATGTGTTTATTTCCTCAGGTTGCTGCTCGCTTACTCAGCAGCACACATACCATCTCAGGTAGCCGCTGCCATAATAAAAATGTTCATTCATTATGAAAGGCAGAGTTGTTCATATGAATTGTTACTCACTGTTGCTAGCACAGGTAGGGAAAAGGGGTCTGCTGAAAAGTGGGATATAATGGTATGAAAAAAGTCCATGTTTTGTTTGTCATAAGAACAAATGCAGACGGACTCTCCTAACACTTAGAGCTGTCTTAGAACCAGGATTCTCTTATACTGAAGATTGCAGAGGAAAACCTAAGGACTCAGTCTTTCAAACATATGCATGGTAGCTTTACTCAAGTGAGTACGTCTGTTGAGTTCAATGGGACTAGTCACATGGGTAATGTCACTCCTGTGCAAAAGCGTTTGTAGAATAGGCTCCTAGCATATGAAAATCTCCCTGTTAGTTAACCAGCAGTAAATATCCCCAGGCTACAGACCAAATCCTCAGCTGGTGTGAATTGGCATGGCTCCTCTGACTTTCCCTCAGCTAAGGATTTGGCCCCAGAAGCTTTCTTTATTCACTGCCTAGAATAGCAGCCACATATTTAACAAGGCTTGTTGGTGTTTAATTTAATGCAGGGTTAATCTGTGGAGTGGCCAAATTCTGGCAAGTGCTGTGCACATGTATAAGCCTGCAAAACTGCAGCCAAAGTGAAAGTACAGGGTGAAAATGGACCTCCTGTTTTCTGCCTTCTGCCAGAACATATGGAATGACCCTTCTGCAGGTCTTCTGTGGTTTACCACAAAAAGGAATGTCACAGGGGATGGTTCACCTTTTGTCCACATATCCACATATGGTGACCTTTAGCAAGTACAGGTATTGCGCCCCCTGCTCCCCCCCACCCCCGAGTTGCACACTGCCCTTCCTCTCACCAATAACTCCTAATACCAGGAATAGAGTATGCACAAGGCAGGGGAGTTGATATGGTGGCTTCAGCCAGGATGAAGATGCATGTCAGTGCTGCTTTTGCAATACATTAGTGCTGCTGCTTAGAGCAGAGGCCAGTCACATCTGTTCCCAGACGCCAGCTAGAATCTGGCCTGCAATTCAAACAAATGTATTATGATAGTTTTCAGTGCTGGCTGGAATTATTCTGTCTAAGGTATGTTGACTATTCAAAGTGTTTTCAGATGACACACAATATTTACTAATGGGTAGATGGACGAGATTAAAGAGGCTACACAACATCTGCAAAGAAATCTTTAAAATTTAAACAGAGTTAAGGTAGGGCTGGAGCATGTCACTGATCTATCAGCAAACCTCTGTATTGAGTTCACCACAGGCTTCTATTTAAAACGTGATGGCACAATATGGCCTTTAACTACAATGTACTGCAGTATAGGTTCCCTTTCTCCCCTTTTAAAAGTGAATTTGCTGCTAATTAAATTCACAGTGTTGGAAGATGATGACCTCTGTTTAGCCAGCGTAAATTTTCCCACAGCACTCCATCAATGTGCTTTGACCCTGCATGTGCCAGGGATGAAAGGATATCTGATCATACATTCCCCTTTCAGTTGTGGGCTGTTCTGCTGAAATGACCAGAGAAGGGGCTAATTGTGGTGGCGGTTTTTGCACTGTGGGTGCTTGCTTATTAAGAGCCAAACTGAATCCTATCAAACTCATTTCATAGATAGGTCACCAAAGAGCCATCACATCTTAATTAGCTCTGATCAGATTCTAATTCCCATCACCAATTCTCTGAAATTCCCCAAATGTGTTTACATGACAGTAATAAAACAGCCCTCCCACGATTTCAAACCAACCCCAAACAATTATCTTTGGAATGGCATTTTAATACCGTCAATCTTAGTTTTTAACTGGGTAAATGGCTCCCTAATGAAGACATACTAGAGATGGCTTCATTGTTCTCAGTGGCAATAATAAGGAAATGTCCTCCCTAATTCTGAGCTTGTCCACGGTGATTCAGTATTATGGCATCACATACATTTAAAACCAGATGCAGTCAGGCTACACTATTGCCCAAGGGCTGCCAGAATTTTTGAATGATTTTCATGTGAGTTGAGGCATCTGTTATTATAGTATAAACAATGTAAGTGTTCTTTCCTTTAAAATAATGCAAATGTTAAAATCCTAGGCTATATTAATTCAGTTTAGGAGACCACACACCAAATCCCTGGCCCTCTTCCAGTGATGGTGCCATAGCACAGCCATAGGGAGAGAGACTGGTAAAGTAGGTTAATAAGCCCAAATCAAAACCCCGGATCTAAACCACCATGAACTTCATAGGTAGCTGGATCCAGATTCAGACCAAAGTTAGCAAATGGGCCCTATCTTTATACTGGGTCAAACCAATATCCTGGATCTGAACCGCTCCCCCAGGCTTTAGCTGTTAAAAATCTAGAGCTCATTTCTATTTCCTTTGAATTTGCTTCATTGGCCAGGAAGATGATATCTATGCCGCTGTCTGGTTTGCTAACAGGGCACTGCTACATTGTGCTTCCCGGCTGCATAGCTGTCACAATGGCAGCTGCAGAGAGAGAAATTTGCTCTGAGAGCTCACTTAGGGCATGTCTACACTACAAAGTGAAGTCAACTTAATATAAGTTGACATCCAGCCTCCGCATTAATTAAGTCACTCATGCATGTCCACACCACACTCATTGTGTTGGTGGAGTGCGTCCTCACTAGCAGCACTTGCATCAATGGGTAGAGCAGTGCACCGCTGGTGATTTTTGGATGGGCTTGCAATGCCTCATGGGACCAAAACATTGTTGCAAGGGGGAATGGGAACCTGGCTTTGACCTCCCATGACGCAGTTTCCTCCCACCCTGCCCTGAAATCAACAGCAAACCACTCATGTTTTTTCGCTCCTTTTTTCAAAAGCCTGGCTTAGCCGCGCATACTCCATAGCCCGAGAAGCATGAACCCCGCTCCGCTGTGCACTCTTGTTGTGAACATTACAAACACCGCACACCTTATCCTGCAGTATTTCCAGGGCTGAGACAGGAGCTGCCACACAGGACATAGCAATGTCCTTCAAACATGGCTGGCGGGTGGAGGCTAGCCCCCAGCTCTGCCCTCCTGGGCTGGAGCCCTGACGCTCCCCCCACAGCCGGAGCCCCGAGACCCCCTACTCTCCCCCCTGTGGATGGAGCAACGAGCCCCCCCACACACACCCGGAGAAGCCCTGCGCACCATCCCCCTCGGCCCGAACGCCCCCCCCAAGCAGGAGGAGCCCCATTCCCCCCACTGCCGGAAGGAGCCTCTGGGCCAGCTGCAGCCACGTCTCCCCGCCCCATGCCATCCGGGGAAACTGCAGTGTGACAACATCTCTTCCCAGAGAAGAACCTGAGCTTTTGCTATGCCCCATGCAGGTTCTGGGGCGGCTGAGGAGGCCGTATCTGCTATTTAGCTTCCTGGGTTCATCAGGAGTCCAGGGAGATTACTGATGAACCTGGGCAGCTGAATAGCACATACCGCCTCCTCATCTGCCCCAGAACCTGCCTGGGGCATAATAAAGCAAAAACTCCCCCCGACAAACCCGCAAGGGGGCACCCAGCAGCAGCGCCAGGGGAGGTAGAGCCTTCCCTGGCCTATTATATCCACTGCCCATGCAGTCAAGCAGCCCTGCTGAAAGCCATAGAATGAAAATTCCTGGTTGCTGCTGGCAGTCACACAGCAGCTGAACACGGTTGAGCACCGTTTCTGGTCCCGGAAAACAAACACTGGTGGGATCACATCGTTATGCAGTTATGGGATGACTAGCAGAGGCTGCAGAGCTTTTGAATGCAGAAGGCCTCTTTCCGGGAACCTTGTGCAGAATTTTCCCCAGCCCTGAATGAGACCTGCTTTGACAGTGGAGGAGCAAATTGCAATCACTCTGTGGAAGCTTGTACTGTCAGACTGCTACTGGTCTGTGGGGGATCAATTCAGAGTTGATAAATCCACCTTGGGAGCTGTTGTGATCCAGGTGTGCAGGGCCATTAATTGACTTCTGCTAAGAAAGGTAGTGACTCTGGGCAACGTGCAGGACATAGTGGATGGTTTTGCCGGGATGGGGTTCCCTAACTGTGGTGGTGCGATAGATAGGGATATGCATGCCCTCTTGGCACCAGATCACCTTGCCAAAGAGTACATAAACCAAAAGGGATACTTTTCAATGGTGTCGCAAGCGCTGGTGGATCACAGGGGATGTTTCACTGACATCAGTGTGGGATGGTCAGGAAGGGTGCATGACCCCACGCATCTTTAGGAACACAGGTCTGTTCAGAATGCTGCAATCAGGGACTTTTTCTCCAGATTGCAAAATAACCATTGATGATGTTGAAATGCCAATAGTGATCCTGGGACACCCAGCCTATCCCTTGCTCCCATGGCTCATGTAGCTGTACACTGGCCACTTGGACAGCAGTAAAGAGCGGTTCAACAATAGGCTGAGCAATTGCAGAATGGGGGTGGAATGTGCCTTTGAACATTTAAAGGGTTGCTGGCACAGTTTGCTTACTAGGTTAGATCTCAAGCAATATCCCCATTGTTATCGCTGCCTGCTGTGCGCTCCATAATATCTGGAAGGCAAAGGGAGAGAAGTTTCCACAGGGGTGGAGCTTGGCGGCGCATAGACTGGCAGCTAATTTTGAGCAGCCAGATACCAGGGCAATAAGAAGAGCCCACAAGGAGCTCTGCATCTCCAGGAGGCTTTGAAAACCCTTTTCAGCAATGAGCCGCAGTAATGTGCACTACTTATCTGTTTTGTGCCTTCCCATATCATCCCCTCCATTGCATCAGTTTCCCTGTATCTCCCCTTCACCCTCCAAACCTCCATGCCTGGAATAAAGAGTGTTTAATTCTTGCAAAGTTGATGTTTACTGTACAAACATAAAGAAACTAAAGAACAGGAAAATAATTTAACCTTGGGCAAATGGTGTGATAAAACTGGGAGAGGAGAAACCAAGTCAGACTGTCTGTGGAAGCACAGAAGTCTTGTCCATCAAAGGTCTTCAAATCGCCATCTTTTGTTCTTAGTACCCTCCCCTGGTGTTGAGTGAAAGGGTTACTGCACCTTCCCTCCCTCCTCCTGGAACATTTGGGGGAGGGGGATTAGGAACAGGTCGATGATTGCGGGCCATTGTATAGGGCAGAGGTCTCAAACACGCCGCCCGCAGGGTGATTTTCTGCGGCCCTCGAGCCCCTCGCAGCCCCCCCGCTCTTCCCCAGTGTTTACCAGAGCGGCCGGACAAGCACCGGGAGCAGGGCAGACTCCCTGCCTGCCTGCCCTGCCCTGCACAGCTCCGGGAAGAGGCTGAAATGTGGGGAAGGGGGGGCGGAGGGGCTGTGTGTGGCTGTTACTTTAGGCAGTGCCCCCAGCAGCTCCCGTTGGCTGGGAACGGGGAACTGCGGCCAATGGGAGCTGCTGGAGGCGGTGCCTCAAGCAACAGAAACACACAGCCCCTCCGCCCCCCCCTTCCCCATGTTCCAGCCTCTTGCAGGGGCAGGCAGGGAGCCTGCCCTGCCCCCAGTACGCGCCAGGCCAGATCCTGCCCCCTGAACCCCTCCTGCAGCCGAACCCCCTGCCCTGAGCCCCCTGCCGCACCCTGCACCCCGACCCCCTGCCATACCCTGCACCCCTCCTGCACCCCGACCCCCTGCCTCACCCGTCACCCCTCCTGCATCCCAACCCACTGCCCTGAGCCCCATGCCGCACCCCTCCTGTGCCCCGACCTCCTGCCGTACCCTGCACCCCTCCTGCACCCTGCCCCCCTGCCCTGAGCCCCCTGCCACACCCTGCACCCCGACCCCCTGCCCTGAACCCCCTGCAGCACTCCTCATTCCTCTTGCACCCCAGCCCCCTGCCCTGATCCCCCTGCTGCACCCTGCACCCCTCTTGCACCCCAACCCCCTGCCCTGAGCCCCCTGCTGCACCCTGCACCCTGACCCCTTGCTGTACCCCTCACCCCTCCTGCACCCCACACCCCAACTCCCTGCCCTGAGCCCCCACCACACCCCACACCCCTCCTGCACCCCCTGGGGTCAGGGAGGGGGCAGAGTTGGGGTGGGGATTTCGGGGAAGGAGTTGGAATGGGGGCAGGGAAGGGGTGGGAAGAGGTGGGGCAGGGCCGAGGGCGGCGGGGGGGGGAGGTGTCAGTCATGCAGCCCTCAGGCCAATGTACTAGTCCTCATGTGGCCCTCATGGTCATTTGAGTTTGAGATCCCTGGTATAGGGGCTGTAGAGGGAGTCTAGCCTGAAGCTATTTTTCTTAAAGCTCAGCCAGATGCCTCAGCATGTCTGATTGGCCCTTCATAATCCGCAGCAGCATCTCATCCTGTGTGGCCCGCTCATGCTCCTGGGATGCTCTCTATGTCCATGTCCATATTTTCAGACAATGAAATCCTCCAGGCTCTGAGCTCCATGTCAGCTGTCACGGAGGCGTTCATTATCTCATTGAACGTGTCATCACATGTTCTCTTTTTCCATCTTCTAATCTGCTGTAGCCTCTCCGCTGGGGTGGAGGATGCACTGAAGGCCAAGCTTTCCACTGTACGGCATGCAAAGCAGAAGGCAACATTGTCAGTGCATTCCCTGGGTCTGGTACAAGGTTGCTATTTAAAGTCACTCCTCTTATTACACTGAAGTGCAAGCCAGACCACAATTAGAATCCCAGGCTATTCAATTAACTGGTTTCCAGTACCAGCCATGGTGAGTGAGGCCCAGGGGCATGGGCGATGGGCCTTGTGCTGCAACTTGTGGGGAACTTGCGTCAGGAGCAGAGGTGGACAGTGCCCCCTCCCCCAGCAACATGGATGTTGCTTTGAGATCAGGGACCAGCATTAAGTCTCCCAAATTGTGGTCTCTATCTGAGACGGCTTTGGGGGGGGGCGTGTTTGCAGCCATGAGAGAATACAGGAACTCTCCCCCCCCCCCCCCCCCATCTCTTAACACCACTAGTAGCAGTCACCCTGGGCTTGCAGATTCTGAGGTCAACACCGATTCCTGTCACAGAAACAACCGGCATGTTAGGGAAACCATGGTTGAGGGACCTGGAAATCACCATGGGTGCGGGATCACATGCTATATTGTTTGTGGTATGAGCACTTGTAATTAAAACTTCCACTGTCCCCCCTAGGTGACCCTATGTGATATCAGTCTCCTGAGGGTAACAGAGGTGGCAAAGTAGCAGATGCTGCAAGCATCTGGGTAAGGACCTGGTCCTTAAGCTGCTATGCTGTGTACCGTAATGATGCCAGCAGAGTTGATACTGGAGTGGCACAGGAAAGTACCTACCATGGTGGAAGAAATAAGGCAGCCCTCCCCAGAAACCTTGTGCAAAGGATTGCAGAGTACCTCCATGATAGTTTCCTCGAGATTTCCAGGGAGGATTCCTGGGCCATCCCGCTGCACATAAACAGTCTTTTCCAGGGGGAAACCCTCGGCGTAGCTGGAGCAGCCACTGGGAAGTAAATACCCACTGCACCTCACTTTTTTTTTCCAGATTAAACATAAAATAAAAGAGCACGAAACTCCTACAGTTTGATTGGAATTGCACACTTACCAGAGGTGCCTGCCCTGGCATCACACTCGGCCACCATGCTGTCCTGCAACTGGCTGGGCTCCAGGGTTAAAAATAGCTCCTGGCTCTTGAGGAGAATGGATCCATTGCTCTCCTCCCTTTCTCCTCTTCCTCACCCAGAATGTCCTCCTCGTGGTTGCCTAAGGTGGCCCGTGACTCAGACTCCTGGAAGGTATCCACGCTGCGTTTGGGGGTAGTGGTGGGGTTGCTGCCAAGAATTGCATGCAGCTCATTGTAGACGGGGCATGTCTGTGGTGCAGAACCAGAATGACTGTTCGCCTCCTTTCTCGTGTGGTATGCTTGCCGAAGTTCTTTGATTTTCACGTGGCACTGCTGCAGTCCTTCTCCACCATGCCCTGGGCAATCTTTGCATAGAGGCTACGTTTCTTTGGCTGGATCGAAGCTGTGCCTGCACAGACTCTTCTCTCCACAGACGAATAAGATCCACCACTTCCTGTATACTCCAGGCTGGAGTGCATTTGGGACATTGAGTCACCATGATCAGCTGGGTTGGCAAGCTCTCTGCGCTGATCAAACAGGAAATGGGAATTCAAAAATTCCTGGGGCTTTAACAGGGGAGAGGCTGTTTCCTATGTCCCTGGCTGCTGTGCAGCAGAGGTGAAAATGTTCTCCAGAGTGGTTAAAGAAAAGCATTGTGGGACATCTCCTGGAGGCCAATTCAGTCGACCCACACAACAGTGCATCTACGCTTCCTCTCTGTCAACCCATCAACATCCAATTAAGCACCACGCTGCTCGTGGAGGTGGAGTAATTAAGCTGACATTACAGACGAGTTAGGTCGGTGGAAGGGACCTGGTAGTGCAGATGCATTCATTATTAGGTCGACTTAAGGTGGCTTCCGTCAACCTAAGTTTGTAGTGTAGTCCAGGCCTTAGCAATGCAAAGGGAAAGTGGGACAATGCACCAATATGCTAGAGAAAGTGCATGCAGGTCAGTGTATTATGGATGGAATTCACTGAGATGGGGAGATCCCATGCAAAGCCTTCCATGTCACTTGTGCTTAGTGGGACAGCATATAGACAGAATGGCCACTCTGGGGCCTGGTCTACACTAGGCTTTTATGTCGAATTTAGCGCCGTTATATCGAATTAACCCTGCACCCGTCCACACCACGAAGCTATTTAGTTCGACATAGAGCTCTCTTTAAATCGATTTCTGTAAACCTCCCCAACGAGAGGAGTAGCGCTAAATTCGACATGGCCATGTCGAATTAGGCTAGGTGTGGATGGAATTCGACGCTAATAGCTCCGGGAGCTATCCCACAGTGCACCACTCTGTTGACGCTCTGGACAGCAGTCCGAGCTCGGATGCTCTGACCAGCCACACCCCGGGAAAATTTGAATTCCTTTTCCTGTCTGGGCAGTTTGAATCGCAGTTTCTGTTTTGACACCGTGGCGAGCTCAGCAGCAGTGGCAACGATGCAGAGCTCTCCAGCAGAGATGGCCGTGCAATCTCAGACTAGAAAGAGGGCCCCAGCATGGACTGATCGGGAAGTCTTGGATCTCATCGCTGTGTGGGGAGATGAGTCCGTGCTTTCCGAGCTGCGCTCCAAAAGACGGAATGCAAAGACCTATGAGAAGATCTCTAAAGCCATGGCAGAGAGAGGATACAGCCGGGATGCAACGCAGTGCCGCGTGAAAATCAAGGAGCTGAGACAAGGCTACCAGAAGACCAAAGAGGCAAACGGACGCTCCGGATCCCAGCCCCACACATCCCGTTTCTACGAGGCACTGCATTCCATCCTAGGTGCGGCCGCCACCACTACCCCACCCCTGACCGTGGACTCTGAGGGTGGGATATTGTCCGCGGCCGGTTCCTCAGCGGACGGGGAAGAGGAGGAAGGAGATGAGGAGGACGAGGCAGTCGACAGCGCTGATTTGCCCGACAGCCAGGAGCTCTTCATCACCCTCACAGAGATCCCCTACCAACCCTCCCCAGCCGTTATCCCAGACACAGATTCAGGGGAAGGATCAAGCAGTAAGTGTTTTAAATATCTAAACATTTATTTATAACATAACTGGCATATTTAAAATATTAACAATAGGTAAAGTGCTTTAAAACATGTAAACATTTATTTACAACAAAACAGGAAGATTTAAAATATTAACAGTGGGTAAAGTGCTTCAAAACATGTAAACAGGAAAGTCCAACAAAACGGGAATCTGTGCAAAGTGTATCATGATTAGTCTGTCTTTGGGCGCTTCAATATATAGTCTATTTTCAAAAAATTTCACAATGTCCGCTTCATGATTATACTGCCCAAAACGCTGCACTCTTTTGTCCCTCCAAGGGCACCTAACCCAAAAACTGGTCAATGTATCCGGGGATAGAGGCGACATCCTCCGGGGAGAACTCCTCATAGGTCTCCTGCAGGTGTTTTTCAAGCCTCATGAGCAGGTTCCTGGGCAGGGAGAGCTTGTTAGGCCCCCCGTGGTATGAGACGTTTCCCTGCCACAACGCCAGCAGGTACTCGGGGATCATGGCCTTGCAGAGCATTGCAGCAAATGGCCCCGGTTTCTGCAGGCTGTCACGAAGCATCCGCTCCTTCTGGCTCTCCGAGACCTTCAGGAGGGTGATGTCTGGCATGACTCCCTGCTGTGAATTAGGTAGGGGAGAGTTAGTATTGGGACTGCTTGCCCGTCCCTTTACAGAACTGCAACCGCCGGTTTACAGCCACGCGGTTTACAGCCGCGAGGGGGTGGGACAGGGCCAGAGTTCATGCTTGCAGGATTGCTGCCAGCAGAGACTCGCATTGCTTTCTATGCGAAAGGAGGCCAGTGCCACTCTTAAAGTTTTAAGCAGCCACAAGTCTACGGCTTACCATGTTTGACAGCTAGACAAAGTCCGGTGTCCTGCCCTGCTCCTCAGCTCGCCACAGCAAGACCGCAGGCACTGTAGGCGAGGGCCGAAAATTCGACCTTGTCCTCAGTGCGCGTGTGATAGGTGCTCTGCATGGTCTTGTTGAAAGACTATGTTCTCTGTTCACAGATACATTGATCTGTCTCAGGAATTCACTCCCTTTTTCCAATTCCCACAGCCACATCTGCCCAGAGGCTAGCGCACATTAGGAGGAGGAAGAAGAGGACACGGGAAGACATGTTTGCTGAACTAATGGCATGCTCCCGAGCACAGGCAGCCCAGCAGACACAGTGGAGGGAGAACTTGTCCCAAATGCACCGGGCAAACATGGAACGGGAGGAGAGGTGGCGACAGGAGGACTGGCAGGCTACTCAAACGCTGCTTGGACTAATGAGGGAGCAAACGGACACGCTCCGCCGCCTTGTGGATGTTCTGCACAACCGGAGGCAGGAGGAGAGAGCCCCGCTGCAGTCTCTCTCTAACTGCCCTGCCCCGCCACCAAGTCCCATACCCCCCTCACCCAAAGTCCAAACACGGAGGGGCGGAAGGGGCCGTGAAAAATTTCACTCCACCCCTGCGGACTGCTCTACCACTAGAAGGCTCTCATTCCCCAAAATTTGAAAAGTCCTTTCCTACCCGCCTCACACAAGACCCCGTCCAAGTTTCACCCCCCCGTTCCATGTGCGGTTGTTAATAAAAAATACGTTTTTGTTCATTATTGTTTCCATCCTCTTCTTTTAGATGAGAGTCTGTCTGAAGGGGGGGGAAGGGGCTTGGTAATTGGACAGGACAGTCACCTTTAGCAGGGGGCAGGTCCAGCAGCAGGGCACATATACAGTGCAGTGACTAGTTATCCTGGTCAGTCTGGGAGGTGGTTTTCATGTTCTGTGTGGTGGGGGGGAGGGTGTTGCTCTGTGACTTGGTGGCGGGGGAGGGCAGTTACAGATCTTATGCAGCGGTCCTTACCCTGGATCACAGAGCCGCGCAGCAGGGGATCTGTAACCCTCCTCCCCCTGCAAGACAGTCACATAGCCGACACATACACGCAGTCCCGGCCAGGAGGGCTGGCAGGCTCCGTTGAAACAACCAGTCCACCACCGCGGAGCCTGTCATTCCTGGAGTTTAGAAGCATCATTTGCATCACAACACTAAACCCGCCCCCCGCCACAGTCTGCGTCCCAGGTTTAAAACATTCCCGCGAAAACAGTAATAAAGACAACGGTGTCCATTAACAAAACAGAACAGATTTTATTTTTTGGGAAGGGGGTGAAGGGGGTATGTAACTGGAGAGGATAGTCGACGGCAACTGGGTAAAGAAACGGGGGCAAGTTCAGCTTCTGTGTCCACAAACTTAAAAGTCACTGGGTACCCTGCTCAGCCTTGAAACTGGCTTTCAAAGCCTCCCGTATGCACAGCGCGTCCCGCTGGGCTCTTCTAATCGCCCGGCTGTCTGGCTGGGCGTAATCAGCAGCCAGGCTATTTGCCTCAATCTCCCACCCCGACATAAAGGTCTCCCCCTTGCTCTCACAGAGATTGTGGAGCACACAGCAAGCTGCAATAACGATGGGGATATTGGTTTCGCTGAGATCACAGCGAGTCAGTAAGCTTCTCCATCTCCCCTTGAGACGGCCAAAAGCACACTCCACCACCATTCTGCACTTGCTCAGCCGGTAGTTGAAGAGTTCTTGTGCAGTGTCCAGGGCCCCAGTATAGGGCTTCATGAGCCAGGGCATTAGCGGGTAGGCTGGGTCCCCGAGGATCACTGTAGGCATCTCCACATCCCCAACAGTTATCTTGTGGTCCGGGAAGTAAATGCCTTCCTGCAGCCGTCTAAACAGACCAGAGTTCCTGAACACGCGAGCGTCATGAACCTTGCCCGGCCATCCGACGTAGATGTTTGTAAACCGTCCCCGATGGTCCACCAGTGCTTGCAGCACCATTGAAAAGTAGCCCTTTCTATTGATGTACTGGCTGGCCTGGTGGCCCGGTCCCAGGATAGGGATGTGAGTCCCATCTATAGCCCCACCGCAGTTTGGGAATCCCATCGCAGCGAAGCCATCTATGATGGCCTGCGCGTTTCCCAGGGTCACTACCTTTGACAGCAGTACCTTGACGATTGCCTTGGCTACTTGCAGGACAACAACCCCCACGGTAGATTTGCCCACGCCAAAGTGGTTCGCGACTGACCGGTAGCTGTCCGGCGTTGCAAGCTTCCAGAGGGCTATGGCCACTCGCTTCTGGACAGTCAGGGCTGCTCGCATGCGGGTGTCCTTGCACTTCAGGGCAGGGGACAGCAACTCACAAAGTTCGAGGAAAGTCCCCTTCCGCATGCGAAAGTTTCGCAGCCACTGGGATTCATCCCAGACCTGAAGCACTATGCGGTCCCACCAGTCCGTGCTTGTTTCCCGGGCCCAGAATCGCCGTTCAACAAAATCCACATGCCCCATTGCCACAGTGATGTCCTGGGTGCTGGGGCTCGTGGTTTCTGACAGCTCTGTGCTACTCTCCGACTTCAGGCCCTCACGGCGGTGCCGTAGCCTCCTCGCCTGATTTCTCTGCATCTGCCTCAGGGAAAGGTGTATGATAAGCTGCGAGGTATTGAGAACGGCCACAACTGCAGCGATGGTCGCAGCGGGATCCATGATCGCAGTGCTGTGGCGTCCGCACTGTCACTGATCAAAAAGTGCGCGAACTGATTTCCCGCCGGCGCTTTCAAGGAGGGAGGGAGGGAGGGCGGTAGTGACTGACGGATGACGACAGTTACCCAAAAGCACCCTCGCCACATTTTTTTACCCAGAAGGCATTGGCGGATCGACCCAGAATTCCAATGGGCGGCGGGGACTGCGGGAACTGTGGGATAGCTACCCACAGTGCACTGCTTCCAATGTCGACGCTTTCCCTGGTAGTGTGGACTGACAAAGTCGAATTACTGTCCTTAGTGTAGACACATACGTTCGACTTTCTAATATCGATTGCACATATTCGATTTAACTAAAATCGAACTACTCTCGTAGTGTAGACATACCCTGGGAGGGGAGGCTGATGCACCCACACCTTGTGTTCTGTAGAGGTCTCAACTAAAGGTAAGGAGGCATAAAGACCATGGAGCAGGGCAATCGCTATAGGATCTGTGCTTCTATGGATCCAGTGGCCCAAAATGCTGTGCAGAGGTAATGGAGAAGCAGCGGTTGCCATTCCAGCCCATAGGATATGTGTACACTGCAACTGGAGGTGTGACTGCAGCTCAGGTATTCAGAGCCATGCTCTAGCTAGCATGGCTAATGATAGCAGTGAAACTATGGCAGCACGGGCTTCAGCATGAGCTGTACAAGCCGCTCAGAACCCTGGGTGCATACTTGTGCTTCTAATGAAGCCAATGCCTCTGTGGCTATTTTTAGCCATGCTCGTTAGATGAAAGCTAGCGCAGGTATGCCTCGGCAAGCTGCAAGAGAGGGTTACTCACCTTGTGCAGTAACTGAGGTTATTTGAGCTGTGTCCCCCTGTGGGTGCTCCACTATTCAATTGCAGTGTAGCCGTACCCATAGGCTGAAGCAGTGACTGCAGGTGGCTAACAGTGCAGCACTGTAACCTGTGTGAGTTCGAGTGAGGAGACGTTTCCGCTGCTCAAAGTGCCTCAGACCAAGCCCAATTACCAGGCCTTTGTGAAAGGAAGGGATGAATTTAACTCAGAATGAGCAGCAGTTCATTAAGTAGCACAATCATCTAACACTCAGGGCTAACTAGAACTGTTTACAAAATGCGTTCACACTTCAGCAAGGAAGAGCCTGGATATTTCTGGCTTGAGGAAGAGAAAGCAATCCTATAATAATGCCTCATCTTTACCCAATCATTCCAAATTATTCACATGAAAGATCTTGTTTTCTCTCTTGGATTTTAATGAAGTTCCTGTTGACCCAATTTATTCCTGGCTATTCATGTATTATCTAAAAGGAAATTTCAGAAGTTTTGTCATTAGGAATAATACTTGTTTAGTGAGAAGCATGGGGTTTTTTTTAATTTGGTTTTCTTTCTTTCTTTCTTTTGCTCTTAAGTCCTAGATTTAGCTAGCAATTTCCCGTGCTATAATCTGAAGGAAAGTGATAAAACACATCAGACTGCAGTACGCAAATGAGAAAACACTTGAGATTAGTAGGAATATAATTACGTTTTTCTTGACATTGATTTTTTTTTTTTTTATATTCTGATAAAAGTAAACAACTGAGTGCGGGTGGGGGGAAGGAAGTGCCAAAAAACAACATTTAGACTTTAGTGAGATAATTAACTCAGCAATTAAACATATTTTGTATTCCACATTTGTCCTCTGTAGCACTTGGCATATGTGATACAGGTCTGTCTCATCTTATGCGGGGGTTCCGTTCCGCGGTTAGCGCGTAAAGCAAAAACCGCATATAGTCAAAATTACATTGAGTTCAAAGGCGGGCGAAATCACCCGCACTACAGGTACAGTATTAAAATTGTTACTTTTCTCTTTTTTTTTTGTCGACCACGTAAAGCTGAAATCGCGCATGTTAAATGTGCGTAAGATGCAACAGACCTGTATTTGTCCTTTATTCAAAATCTTGACTCTTGCTGTCTTTTCTGTCAGCAGAAACGGCAGCCAGTAAGAATCCTGTGTGAAGGCCCAATTCTTGTGTGGCTCACCTTTAAAAGTGAATATTAGTAACTATGGTTTTATAGAGAGGAAACAAGTAAAAAAGGAAATAAAATGTTCAGCCAGGTTACTAGCAGAGTTGGGAGGCCTGAGATTTGTGCATAGTTGTCTGTTGTTTCCTTTCATCAGCAGAATTTTGGGGGAAATAGGTGACCCTCTCTGCCGCTTGTACCAAACAACATCATCACACTGTAAAGCAGGGATATAGGGAAATACACCTTGTGCTCTGATCCCATTAGACACCACAGAGTTAGGCTGGCACAGTACATGACATCCAAGGGACAATTACAATACTGTAGGAAGTGAGGCTAGTAATTTGCTGGGTTGCACTCAGACAGTACTGAGCCAATGGATCACTATAGTTTTAAGGGGCATTGCGTGATGGTGAACTTGTGGTCATTAAAAATCTCATTGGCCTTTTTGCCAGGGTTGTCTAATTTCAGCATCCCTTGACAGTCCAGTCTTATACATGGACCAGTAAAGAGTGAGAGGCAGACAGTATCAAGGGAAATTAGTTGGTAGTTACTTGGACACTGGAAAAACATCTCCATCTTGAGTATCAGAAAAGACCAGAGCTTCTCAGGGAAAATGAGATCATGTTAAAACACGTGAGGCATTGCGGTAACTAAAATGGTATTAAACGTGGATTTGCAGTTAGGGATGTGTTTAACATTGTGTCAGCTGGCTGTGGGTAAAGCTATAGCTCCAGTAGGGTAAAACTGTTAGTTAGCACAACTCCTCGAACTCATCATGACCTTTTTTTGTTTTTTAAGCGAAAGCAGGCCCCAGAGGCCTCTTCTCAGGGGAGAACTGTTTCAGATAAAGCCAAGTATGCTCTAGGGGATCCCATTTTGAGCCACACTTTAAGATTGTGGGTTATGGTGCAAAAGAAGAAAGGAAACCACCTGCATTCAAAAGAGTACAGCCAGTGGAGCGCTGATAGAAATTGAGAGGCTGATCCTCAGCTGGTGTAAACTAAGTTAAATTTACAGAGTTGGCAGTTAAGACAAATCTTCTTACTTGCATACGGAGCATGCATTGATCTGGAGAGCACCGGGATGCAATAAACACTGGACTTCAGGAGGCACTGTACAGTCTTTTAAAAATAAATAAATAACTAAATAAAAAGAGAGTATAAACCCATTTTTAAGGCAATGTGTATCCAGGGCACACCCTTCCCTAAGGCCAGGCCACCTAAATTGTGAAGTGTGGGGACATCTCTGACCATTTATGGAATCCAAAGGTTGCACCAATAAATGTACAGTAGAACCTCAGAAGTTACGAACACCTTGTAACTCTGAACAAAATGTTATGGTTGGTCTTTCAAAAGTTTACAACTGAACATTGACTTAATACAGTTTTGAAACTTTACTATGCAGAAGAAAAATGCTGCTTCCCCTTTACTTTTTAGTAGTTTATGTTTATCACAGCACTCTACTGTATTTGCTTTTTGTTTTTGTTTTTTGGTCTCTGCTGCTGCCAGATTGTGTACTTACAGTTCCAGATCAGGTGTGTGGTTGACTGGTCAGTTTGTAACTCTGGGGTTCTACTGTACATTTCACAATCAGACACAAACAGCAGCAGCCATATTATTTGTGTGCGTTTGTACCATCCTTGGTAGATGACATGGAATCGTTGGTCGCTTACATTCTCCACCAACAAAAGAAGATCAGCTTTGTCTTTACCCTGCAGGATAGCCGTTGCAGCTGGCTGCTTTTGAGTCCTCTAAGCCACACCTTGGGTACTCAAGTCATAGGTTTTTATACTACCTCCCCGAGTTAGAGCTTTACACAGCAAGCACCCCTACGGTTCCATGGCCCAGCAAGGTGATTATAAATTACATTTTCAAGCAATGCAATTTCTAAAATAAATAATTCCATCTGGTATAATCCCACAGATAGATAGATGGTGCCTTTGGAGTTATATCACACAATTCTCTATTGCACTTGTATTGGTCATTCCATTTATACTCTGCTGATCCACAGGCAGAGAGTCCAATGGTCTTCATGTCTGGGAGGGCCATTATGATTGGTAAGAAACGACTTGCTCTGTAAAGTATATTCAGTTAGAGGGGCCTACCTCTGCTGTGGAGGTGACATCACTATAGTGGAAATAAAAAGTTATGTAGTAGCATTATAACTGCTGCCTAAATGACAGCTTAGGGATAGATGGGAGAGGTTGGTGCACTCGCCGGTGGGTATGTTAATAATAAGATGGGTGTTGAAAAGAGCCACCCTCAGTTTCCAATCCAATTGATTTTAAAAACAGATTTCAGAATAGGTGCTACCCCTGCCCTTGACTCCCTCTGCCAATGTTTGTGGGTTTACAGTTGCATTTATGTATTTGTTTTTAATGTTTCTCTCTCCATTGTTGCTCTATGAAAACCCCATAAAAACCAAAAGGAAAACTCAGTGACTATATAGGAAAAACAATGACATTCACTCTCCACAAAGTGCAGTAAATGCGCAAAGTAATATATTCAATATATAAAATTTCTCTGAATAATCTTTTTCATAAAATTCCATGTTACTTGTAACAACAGTAGGTAAAATACTGTGCATAGCGAAGTGTGCTTTTTTCAAGCTGACTGTGTCCCTTTTAAGCATTCCACCAGATGTTGTTTTTATTTCACTGCAGCCATACAGAACTTCTTTTGGGGAAAAATTCTACACTGATTTACTTCTCATGCAACTCCATGGGTTGCAGTGTTTAGTCTGTGCACAATTTGATCTTTTAAACTTAATTAATCTAGTGACACTTCCATATAGCTATGCATTTATCCTGAATCAATCATGTGGGATATTTAGAACTATCATAGCAGGTGTTTCTTTACAGCCTTTAATAAGAAGATCTTAAAGTGCTTTACAGAGAGCACTAAGAGGTAAGTAGTAATATCCCACTTTTACAGATAGGGAAACCGAGGCACAGAGCGGTGAAGCATTTTGCCAAAGTGCGTACAGCAGTCCATCGCAAAGCTGGGAATGGAAGCCAGGCATGATCGATTCCCAGCCCTCTGTCTCTGCTTTGAGCAGCAGCTCAGGTAGATGGCAGGCTGAACTTTGGAGATGATTTGCCTGCTAAGCTATAGCACATTTCTGATTTGTAGGTGTCTGGGCTGACTTGGCTTCATTTTTAACTTTTCATTTTCTTTTTAGGGAACCAAACTGTTCAGCGGGTTTTGCAGCTGATGGCTATTAACTGTCACACTCCAATAACCAGGGGATAGTTAGAACAGCATTAAATATTTGGACTGTGCAGCAGGGCTATACTTCATCTCAGCACACAGGAATCCCATGCTCTAATTACACTGAAAGGAAACCCACCTTACTGCTATTCAGATCCATCTGTCCCTCTCTCTTCCCATCCTGGCATTAGGCATGCAAGGCCTGTCAAGGCCATTGACACAAACAAGAGCTTTCCCTTTCTGCCAGCTCTAGTGAGACCTGGCAAAAATAGGACACAAAAGACTTGCTGCTTTTTAAAAGTATTTTTATTTGGTTTTCATTTTGTAATGAGCTTGGTTATTACATGTCTTGATAAGAGAATATTCCTCCTCCATCTCCGAATCCCTGACATGCAATGATACCTTGTGCATCTAATAAGAACAGGGCCTGTGGAACATTCAATGCTATTAACACAGAATTAACTCTACTGGTGCGGTGGTTTTTAGCTACAGACTGTTGGCCACTTTGTGTGGCCCTCAGGGTTAGATGTTGCAGCTTTGTTTTAAACATTGATTTTCAGCATTTTAACTTTGTCATTATTGTTCTAATCTTTAAAAAATGGTACTACACAAGGGGCACCCAAAGGTCTGCATTTAAAATGCAGAATTTCTGTTGGCCTCTGCAGGAAATATTTAAAGCATAAAATGAATAATGTTTGTCATAGAAGTCAGTTAGCATTCCTTTTAGATTAACAATAGTGCTCAGAGAAGCCCTTGCAAGGGATTAGATGAAGACAGGGCCGCCCCGGGGAGTGGGGGCAAGTATGGAATTTGCCTCAGGCCCCGGGCCCCGCAGGGGCCCCCACGAGAGTTTTTCAGGGCCCCTGGAGCGGGGTCCTTCACTTGCTCCGGGGGCCCCGGAAAACTCTCGCGGAGCTTCTTCCGCTCCGGGTCTTCGGCAGCAATTCGGCGGCGGGGGGGTCCTTCCGCCCCGGGACCGGCCGCCGAAGTGCCGGGTCTTCGGCGGCAATTCGGCGGCGAGCGCCCCCCGCCACTGAAGACCCCAGGCCCCTGAATCCTCTGGTCGGCCCTGGATGAAGAGGAAGATCCTGAGGCACTAACCTCTGAGTCATTTGGCTGCTGAACTGGTCACAATAGAAATAACTATCTCAAAAGGTCTTAAGTGTGAGAATTATCTCCAGGAAGTGCACAGTGAGTTAGAGAGATATAAAACAATAGGCTCATGCCTTAATACATGCAGTTAGAACTGCACATGTTCATTTTCCATTTAATCTATGTAAAACGCTCAGACTGTAGCAGTCAGTGCCCAAATTAAGATACTCTTTCCCTTTGATCTTTTGTAAAGACTAATGAATTGTATAATCTCTAACACCTCTGAAATCCGTCTGGTTAAAGGGAAGTATTCCTACCTTTCCAATGCCTGTCTCAATTCACTACATGGGAGCTATATTTAACAACAGGCCAATCACATGATCACTGAAAAGGAACAGCACAAGAATCCATAATCCTAATGCTCATGAGCCCTGATTGCTATAAATCCTTTGCAGGATG
This sequence comes from Terrapene triunguis, assembly GCF_002925995.2. Taxonomy (NCBI): domain Eukaryota; kingdom Metazoa; phylum Chordata; order Testudines; family Emydidae; genus Terrapene; species Terrapene triunguis. Next base: position 6,887,939 of record NW_020664499.1, read on the forward strand.
ATTTCCTTTAAATCCCCAACATGTCAGCACACTTTTAATTAACATTTCTCTGCTAAAACTGTGGCTCAGACACTCTAAATTAAGCATTGTTCCCAAACTTGTCACCTTTCAATAGTTTGTATTTCTATTGTAATTTCCAGCTAGGATATTTGAAGATGAAGCTTTATTCTTCCCACCGTCCCCAAAAACAAGGTGTAACAATGAACACTATCCTCTCTTTAAAAATATATGGGGCACATCACTGCTACAAGAAAAAGCAATTACAACTATAAAAGGCAAGTCAGGGAAAAGATACAATGAATGCTAGTGCCAATACTATCGTACTCAAGGGTGTACTACTTTATCCATTGGGGACACTGGGGTATAGAGCGGTGAAATGACTTGTCCAAGGTCACACAGTGAATCAATGGCTGAGATGGAAACAGGACCCAGGTAGCGTGATTCGCAGTCCTACTCCCAAACCAGTGGAGTACATGGATTATGCTGCCTCTCTGAATAATGGGTCACTGAGCTCTATGGCATAACTCCCATTAACTTCAATGGTATAAGTTGAAGCCCAAAGTGTGCAATGTTGGGTAAAATTATTCCCTGCTCTGGTAAAACCTTACTGCACTCAATGGGAGTTTAGTTGGGTAAGCACTGGAGCCAATGGTTAATAAGTGGTGCATTTCAAAGGGGTACCCTCCTGACACTGTCCTGATCTGAGGACTCTGTCTTTGAAGGATGGTTCAAGTTCAGAGTCAGACTCACCTGAGCTCTTCTGGCAGAGCTGGGATTTCAGACAATTGCACGTGTCAGAGCTTCACAAGTCTTTGATGGCATGTTTTTCAGGAAGCCCATTCTTACATGGAGGTGGTCAGTAGAGGACAAAATGGAGAAAAAGAATACTTATGGAGACAGGCCAGGGATGGCACCAGAACCATTATATGGACAAAAATCTTCCAGCAGAGGTAAGCAAAAAAAGAAATAGACGCTGAAAGGAATTCTGAAGGAAATCAGCTGACAGTACCTTTGGAAGTTACTTAGCATCGCTTGGCAAACCATTTCTAAGTATTCATGCATCGTCCTACGATTTCCAGATATTGAGGAACTAAGGAATGGCTAAACATACTGGGTCAGAGTCTGATGCTTCTGATCATGTGGTTGGCTTTGGTCCCATTGGTTTCAAGCTAGTCTCGTTAGCTGGATTGACACAAACTGCTGAAATGTCAACAGCCCACGCTCTCTCAGTATCTCAGTGCCAGAACTGGGAATAGAACCTAAGACCCCAACTCCTCTGTTCTTTGTACTAAAATGAAGAAACTCATGCTATATATATGAAATGTAAAATATATTCTATATCCTGTGGAGCTTAATAGACCAGACCTCTTTCACCATGGAAACAGAATTGAAACTGAATGTAATTAATATGAAATAGGGAGCATAGCCATTGTAAATTCTGTTGTTTTAAATGAATCATAACTCTCTGGGTGGAACAGTGATAACAGGGAATGAAGGTGTTACAAAAGGGAATGGAACATGTCACTGAGTGCTGAGTAATAGCAATGTCAGATTTAACCATTTTCCCAACTGCCACCCAAATTCCTGGTTACAAATTGATATCTGTGTTAAGCTACACAGCACCAAGGTACTCTTGTTCCAGAATGAGAGTCCCCCCTCATGGAGTTATTTAGGAATAGCGCCACGTGTAGACAAGCCCTAAGTGTGAAATCTTCTGAGTTAACAGTGGAAGATTAGAAGCTGTGAAGTCAGAAGGTGTCTATTATAAATGCACATAGCTGTATTAACAGAAATGAAGAGAGCCTGCACTCTACCCTGTCCATTTCTTAAGCCTCACTAAATCCTAAAGGATAGATTGTGCTCATTTGGCACTGGCTCACTGGGGACGGTGGAGTCACATGATTGAACAGGGTGCTTTGGGAAGTACTGTGCCTCCTGGAGCTCCCTGGTGTGTAGACAGAAGTGCCCTCTGTACCATTTGTTTTGATGGTGGAGCCTGCTCTCCTCTGCAGCCAGCCAGCTCCTTTGGCCCATGCACAGGATCATGGTCTTGCCTCCTCCTCACTCTCTTTGGGGTGTGTAGCACCCCAGCATGTGCTAGCAGAGAGTAGGTCTCTGGGCTCAGGAGAATGCAAGACTGCATCTGTTTGTGACGCTCTTTGGTGGTTCATTGAATCTTAGCTGCTAACTTCTCATCTCTTCTGTGGTGAGAACACTACACAGATGAGAAAATGCACAACCACTTCCTTCCTTAATGCTGAGCACATTCCTGAGACTGAACCCAGTGTCAGACTGGACACTTAAAGTTGCAAATAAAATCTCAAGCTCCATCATATAATGTGGGTTGAGCACCTGCTTCCTGGCCCCTGGTTTAATAAGGCCTGTGCAGGAAGGTTGGACGCACACTGCATTACTCTCACTGTGCTCTTGGCAACAAAAGGCCAGGGAATTACTATATGACAATTTTTTATTCATCAGTATCAAATTACATAGCAAAGTAATGAAGGCAAGTGTCAGACAGTCTCTTTTGAATACTGTAATACAAATAAAATCCGGCATATTGTTTAATTATCCAAAGTAAATTACAAGTTTAAAAGTGTGCGTTTAAGAGATTCCATTTGGCATATCCTGACAAGACAGCCTGCATAAATATTTCTGTACCTCATTTTCACGATGTGTTTGTATATTAATTTAAAACAGCCTTTAAAAAGCTTACACTGAGGAGACAGATATAAAATGTACAGCTAGATCCTATCATGAGATCATGTCTCTGCCTCGAAAGCACGGAGAGTGGCCAGTCTGATAGATGCACAGGAATTTACAAATTAAGGGTCAGATCCTGCTCGAAAATACTGCCTGATCCAAACCCACAGACATCAATGGAAAGACTCTTAATAATGGACTTAAAAATGGTCTTTGGATGAGGCCTTTGAATTCCTGGAAAAACATCTATTAACTTAAGTGGGAGCAGGACTGAGCCCTCCGGGCCAGATCTTGCATGTTGGGCCTGATTCTCTTCAAACTTACACTACTTTTAACACTAGACAATCACAATTGATTTAGGAAGAGTTATTATTGATTTACACCATTGTGAGATGAATGTCAGGCCTGCTGATTTTACACATGAATAAGATGAGCAGGATTTGGCCATGGTGAAACACAATCTAGAGGTTTCTGTAGAAGTGTTTTAACAGAGTTAATCAGCTGTGGCATCTACATGAGACTTCTCTTATAACCTGTGTAAATAATACAACTTTTCCACATTGATGAGAGAATAAGCTTCACATAGCACTGTAATCCCTAAATTAAGACTACTGAAACATTATGGTGGTATGAATAGGAAAATACCATAGCAATATATGTTTTGTATAGCGTAAAGTGAACAGAAGTACAGAAGCCTTGATGCAGGTAATTGGGAGGGTGAGGAAGGGGAAGTAGGAAATATTTAGGCAGCAATCCCATAAACATAAGAGTTTCTCTTGATCCCTCCGATTCATTGGTATCAGTGGAAGTCAGGCTTTTCTGGGAAAGTACAACCAGAACGCTTTATGATCACGTTGGCTGCATAATGTCCAGCTCGGATGCACTCTGTCAGCGGTCGGTCATAGACGAGCTGAGAGAGAAAGCCTACAGAACAAAAGAATGGAGAGAGAGTGAAGAAGAGAGTTAGATTTTGAGTATATCATATCGTCCCTAATTTGACAAAGCACTTAACATATGCCTAATTCTAAGCATATTAGTAATCCCACTGAAGTTAAATTTAAACTCAGGCCCATGCTTAAGTAACTTGCTGAACTGGGGCCTTACTTATTTTATTTAAAGCTTCCACCTGGTGGCTTCAAGCAAATGGTATAACTATCAAGGTTGTTTTTTTTATTAGTGACTTCAAACAAAAAGGATCACACTCACAACACTCTTTCAGAGGGAGCTGCTGGTACCTCTAATCCCGTTTCAAAAAGTAGAAGCAACTCTTCATGTTGGAGAGAGTTTCTGCTTTCATATCGGCTACATTTACAGGCCCATCAACTTACCTCTGGACAATGTGTTCCTTTTAAGAAAGCAAACTGCTTAAGAACATAAATGTTAACTTGATTCATAGATGTAACTGTCCAAAGCAAAATCAAATGAGAAATTTTAAATTGATTAGAAAATTCAGATGGCAACTGTTGTTCCCTACTCATTAGGGAAAGAGGAATCAAGATTTTAAAAACTGGGTGCCTTAAATTGAACTCTGAAGTCTGAACTTAGGCATCTAAATAAGTGGCCCCATTTTCCAGAATGTTGACCAGTCAGCACTTTTGAAAAATCAGGACACTTATCTAGCTACCAATGGCTACCAACTACCATAACCACTGCCTACAAAACCTGAAAGCAATAGGAGTTCAGCACTTTTGAAAATCAGGTCCACCTGTTTAACTGCCTCTATGTGGACTCAAAAGCCTAATTTTAATCTCCTTGGCTGGGGTTTTTCAAAGGAGCCTAAAAGAGCGAGGTGCCAGTGGGAGTTAGGTGAATAACTCCCTTAGGTCCTTTGAAAATCCCAGCTTCATTTTGGAAACTCTTGTCCTTGATCTGCATACATGCATCTGCACAAAGCAACACCACGGTTAACAGGTTGACAATACTTACTGCAGATAGGAAAGAAAATACATTTGAAAACTAGAGTTCAACAGGGCTTGAAATGGGAAGAAATAAATTCAATAATTAATCAGAACCAACCCCACAATATTTGGTAAACATTTTCTACTCTTACCAAGTAGTTTAACCTTTTTTTAAACGCATCTCAGACGTCACAGGTTGGGTTCTCCCTTTCCCATCCAACCACAGGAGCAAAACCACTCTCAGCCAGTCAAGTCTAGAATTAAGGAAAGCCCAAACAGATTCTGTAAGGCTTTCTCCCATCCTTTTATTCTTGACCTCCATTTTCACCCTTTAAAGTCCCCATGTCACATTCATAGATTCATAGATTCTAGGACTGGAAGGGACCTCGAGAGGTCATCGAGTCCAGTCCCCCGCCCGCATGGCAGGACCAAATACTGTCTAGACCATCCCTGATAGACATTTATCTAACCTACTCTTAAATAGCTCCAGAGATGGAGATTCCACAACCTCCCTAGGCAATTTATTCCAGTGTTTAACCACCCTGACAGTTAGGAACTTTTTCCTAATGTTCAACCTAGACCTCCCTTGCTGCAGTTTAAGCCCATTGCTTCTTGTTCTATCCTCAGAGGCTAAGGTGAACAAGTTTTCTCCCTCCTCCTTATGACACCCTTTTAGGCCTGGTCTACACTAGGCTTTTATGTCGACTTTAGCGCCGTTATATCGAATTAACCCTGCACCCGTCCACACCAGGAAGCCATTTAGTTCGACATAAAGCTCTCTTTAAATCGATTTCTGTAATCCTCCCCAACGAGAGGATTAGCGCTAAATTCGACATGGCCATATCGAATTAGGCTAGGTGTGGATGGAAATCGACGGTAATAGCTCCGGGAGCTATCCCACAGTGCACCACTCTGTTGACGCTCTGGACAGCAGTCCGAGCTCGGATGCTCTGACCAGCCACACCCCCGGGAAAATTTGAATTCATTTTCATTTTCCTGTCTGGGCAGTTTGAATCTCAGTTCCTCTTTGGACATCGAGGGGAGCTCAGCAGCAGTGGCAACTATGCAGAGCTCTCCAGCAGAGATGGCCGTGCAATGTAATAGAAAGAGGGCCCCAGCATGGACTGATCGGGAAGTCTTGGATCTCATCGCAGTGTGGGGCGATGAGTCCGTGCTTTCAGAGCTGCGCTCCAAAAGAAGGAATGCTAAGATCTACGAGAAGATCTCCAAAGCCATGGCAGAGAGAGGCTACAGCCGGGATGCAACGCAGTGCCGCGTGAAAATCAAGGAGCTGAGACAAGGCTACCAAAAAACAAAAGAGGCTAACGGACGCTCCGGATCCCAGCCCCACACATCCCGTTTCTACGAGGCACTGCATTCCATCCTGGGAGCGGCCGCCACCACTACCCCACCCCTGACCGTGGACTCCGAGGATGGGATCATGTCCGCGGCCGGTTCCTCGTCGGACATGACAGCGGACGGGGAAGATGAAGAAGGAGATGAGGAGGACGAGGCAGTCGACAGCGCTGGCACCGCTGATTTCCCCGACAGCCAGGAGCTCTTCATCACCCTTACCGAGATCCCGTACCAACCGTCCCCATCCCTTACCCCGGACACAGAATCAGGGGAAGGATCAAGCAGTAAGTGCTGTAAACATGTAAACATTTATTTAAAACAGAACGGTAATATTTATACTATTAACAATGTACATTTATAAAAGTTCTGTAAACTAGTAAAAAAATAATCAGGTACAAAACAGGAATATTTACAAAGGTAACAAATGGGTTTTCATGATTTCTCTGTCTTGGGCTCTTCTCAATTTAGTCCCAAGTGTTTTAAAAAATTTTCACAATGTCCGTTACTCCATGATTCCCAGGCCCAAGACGCTCCACTCCATAGTCCCAGTGCACCTACGCGAAAATCCGGTCAATGTGGCCGGGGATCGACGAGAAATCCTCGTAGGAGAACTCCTCGTAGGTCTCGTGGAGGTAGAGCTCAAGCCTGTTGATCAGGTTCCGGGGTAGGGCGATCTTAGTGGGCCCTCCGTGGTAGCAGACATGCCCCCTCCACGCCACAATCAAGTACTCCGGGATCATGGCCCGACATAGCATGGCGGCATACGGCCCCGGTTTCTGCATGCTTTCCCGCAGCATGCGTTCTCTCTGGGTGTCCGGGATCCTCAGGAGGGTGATGTCGCTCATGACGCCCTGCTTTGAATTAGGGAGGGGAATGTTAGTATTGGGACTGCTTTACAGCCACGCGGTGGAGGGAGAGGGGCAGCATACAGGGATCTTTCCCTGGGACAGCCGCGAGGGGGTGGGACAGGGGCAGAGTTGATGCTGTCCTGATTGCTGGCAGCAGAGACTGGCATTGCTTTCAATGTGAAAGGAGGCCAGTGCTACTGCTGGAGTTTTAAGCAGCCACAAGTCTGCGGCTTACCATTATTGCCCGCTCCAGAAGTTCAGGTCTCCAGCCACAGTTCTCTGAACAGTCCAAGACCTCCGCAAGTCCACAGGCACTGAAGGCGACGGCCGAAAATTCGACCTTGTCCTGAGTGCGCATGTGAGAGGTGCAGTGCATGGTCTTGTTCACAGAGAAAGACTAGGTTCTTTGTATACAATTTCATTTATCTGTCTCAGGAATTCACTCCCTTTTCACAATTCACACAGACACATCTGCGACTGTCTCCCAACCCAGCCTCTCAGCACACTCCCAGAGGCTAGCGCAGATTAGGCGGAGGAAGAAGAAGACGCGTGAAGACATGTTCTCAGAACTAATGGACTGCTCCCGAGCCCAGGCAGCCCAGCAGACACAGTGGAGGGAGAACTTGTCACAAATGCACCGAGCAGTCATGGAACGGGAGGAGAGGTGGCGTCAGGAGGACCAACAGGCTACTGAAAAGCTGCTTGGACTAATGAGGGAGCAAACGGACACGCTCCGGCGCCTTGTGGATGTTCTGCAAGACCGGAGGCAGGAGGACAGAGCCCCGCTGCAGTCTATCTGTAACCGCCCTCACCCGCCACCAAGTCCCACACCACCCTCACCCAAACTCCAAAGAAGGAGGGGCGGCAAGGGCCGTTAAAACTTTCAGTCAACCCCTGCAGACTGCTCTAGCACTAGAAGGCTGACATTCCCCAAAATTTCATAAGTCCTTTCCCACCCACCTCACAGAAGCCCCCGTCCAAGTTTCACACCCCACGTTTCATGTCTGGTTCGCAATAAAATGTTTGTTTCTCTCCATTACTGTTTCAGTCAGGTTCTTTTGAGGGAGAGTCTGTCTGGAGGGGGGGAAGGGGCTTGGTAATTGGGCAGGACAGTGACCTTTAGCAGGGTACAGAGGCGGTGTCAGGTCCAGCATCAGGACACATACACAGTGCAGTCACTGGTTACCCTGGTCAGTCTGGGAGGTGTTTTTCATGTTCTCCATTGAAATAACCAGTCCACCAGTGCGGAGCCTGTCATTCCGGGAGTTTAGAAGCATCATTTGCATCAGAACACTGAACCCGCCCCCCGCCACAGTCTGCGTCCCCGGTTTAAAATATTCCCGCGAAAACAGCAATACAGACAACGCTGTTCATTAACAAAATCGAAATGATTTTATTTTTTGGGAAGGGGAAGGGGGTGAAGGGGGTATGTAACTGGAGAGGATAGTCAAAATGAACTGGGCAAAGAAACGGGGGCAGGTTCAGCTTCTCTGTCCACAAACTGAAAAGTCACTGGTTGCCCTGCTCACTCAGGAACCTAGCTTTCAAAGCCTCCCGGATGCACAGGGCGTCCCGCTGGGATCTTCTAATGGCCCGGCTGTCTGGCTGGACGTAATCAGCAGCCAGGCTATTTGCCTCTAGCTCCCACCCCGCCATAAAGGTCTCCCCCTTGCTCTCACATAGATTGTGGAGCACACAGCAAGCTGCAATAACGATGGGGATATTGGTTTCACTGAGATCACAGCGAGTGAGTAAGCTTCTCCATCTCCCTTTGAGACGGCCAAAAGCACACTCCACCACCATTCTGCACTTGCTGAGACGGTAGTTGAACAGTTCTTTTTCTGTGTCCAGGGCGCCAGTATAGGGCTTCATGAGCCAGGGCATTAGCGGGTAGGCTGGGTCCCCGAGGATGACTGTAGGCATCTCCACATCCCCAAGAGTTATTTTGTGGTCTGGGAAGTAAATACCTTCCTGCAGCCGTCTAAACAGACCAGAGTTCCTGAACACACGAGCGTCATGAACCTTGCCCGGCCATCCGACGTAGATGTTTGTAAACCGTCCCCGATGGTCCACCAGTGCTTGCAGCACCATTGAAAAGTAGCCCTTTCTATTGATGTACTGGCTGGCCTGGTGGTCCGGTCCCAGGATAGGGATGTGAGTCCCATCGATAGCCCCTCCGCAGTTTGGAAATCCCATCGCGGCAAAGCCATCTATGATGACCTGCGCGTTTCCCAGGGTCACTACCTTTGGGAGCAGTACCTTCACGATTGCCTTGGCTACTTGCATGACAACAACCCCCACGGTAGATTTGCCCACACCAAAGTGGTTCGCGACTGACCGGTAGCTGTCCGGCGTTGCAAGCTTCCAGAGGGCTATGGCCACTCGCTTCTGGACAGTGAGGGCTGCTCGCATGCGGGTGTCCTTGCGCTTCAGGGCAGGGGACAGCAACTCACAAAGTTCGAGGAAAGTCCCCTTCCGCATGCGAAAGTTTCGCAGCCACTGGGATTCATCCCAGACCTGAAGCACTATACGGTCCCACCAGTCCGTGCTTGTTTCCCGGGCCCAGAATCGCCGTTCAACAAAATCCACATGCCCCATTGCCACCGTGATGTCCTGGGCGCTGGGGCTCGTGGTTTCTGACAGCTCTGTGCCACTCTCCGACTTCAGGCTCTCACGGCGGTGCCGTAGCCTCCTCGCCCGATTTCTCTGCATCTGCCTCAGGGAAAGGTGTATGATAAGCTGCGAGGTGTTGAGAACGGCCACAAGTGCAGCGATGGTCGCAGCGTGATCCATGATCGCAGTGCTGTGGCGTCCGCGCTGTCACTGACCAGAAAAGTGCGCGAACTGATTTCCCGCCGGCGCTTTCATGGAGGGAGGGAGGGCGTTAGTGACGGACGGATGACGACAAATTTTTTTTACCCAGAAGGCATTGGCGGCTCGACCCAGAATTCCGATGGGCAGCGGGGACTGCGGGAACTGTGGGATAGCTGCCCACAGTGCACCGCTTCCAATATCGACGCTCGCCCCGTTAGTGTGGACTCACAAAGTCGAATTACTGTCCTTAGTGTGTCCTTAGTGTGGACACACACGTTCGACTTTGCAATATCGATTCCACATATTCGATTTAAGTAAAATCGAATTACCCTCGTAGTGTAGACATACCCTTAGATACCTGAAAACTGCTATCATGTCCCCTCTCAGTCTTCTCTTTTCCAAACTAAACAAACCCAATTCTTTCAGCCTTCCTTCATAGGTCATGTTCTCCAGACCTTTAATCATTCTTGTTGCTCTTCTCTGGACCCTTTCCAATTTCTCCACATCTTTCTTGAAATGCGGTGCCCAGAACTGGACACAATACTCCAGCTGAGGCCTAACCAGAGCAGAGTAGAGCGGAAGAATGACTTCACGTGTCTTGCTTACAACACACCTGTTAATACATCCCAGAATCATGTTTGCTTTTTTTGCAACAGCATCACACTGTTGACTCATATTTAGCTTGTGGTCCACTATAACCCCTAGATCCCTTTCTGCTGTACTCCTTCCTAGACAGTCTCTTCCCATTCTGTATGTGTGAAACTGATTTTTTCTTCCTAGGTGGAGCACTTTGCATTTGTCTTTGTTAAACTTCATCCTGTTTAACTCAGACCATTTCTCCAATTTGTCCAGATCATTTTGAATTATGACCCTGTCCTCCAAAGCAGTTGCAATCCCTCCCAGTTTGGTATCATCCGCAAACTTAATAAGTGTACTTTCTATGCCAATATCTAAGTCGTTAATGAAGATATTGAACAGAGCCGGTCCCAAAACAGACCCCTGCGGAATCCCACTCGTTATGCCTTTCCAGCAGGATTGGGAATCATTAATTACCCTCTGAGTACGGTTATCCAGCCAGTTATGCACCCACCTTATAGTAGCCCCATCTAAATTGTATTTGCCTAGTTTGTCGATAAGAATATCGTGCGAGACCGTATCAAATGCCTTACTAAAGTCTAGGTATACCACATCCACAGCTTCTCCCTTATCCACAAGACTCGTTATCCTATCGAAGAAAGCTATCAGATTGGTTTGACATGATTTGTTCTTTACAAATCCATGCTGGCTGTTCCCTATCACCTTACCACCTTCCAAGCATTTGCAGATGATTTCCTTAATTACTTGCTCCATTATCTTCCCTGGCACAGAAGTTAAACTAACTGGTCTGTAGTTTCCTGGGTTGTTTTTATTTCCCTTTTTATAGATGGGCACTATATTTGCCCTTTTCCAGTCTTCTGGAATCTCTCCCGTCTCCCATGATTTTCCAAAGATAATAGCTAGAGGCTCAGATACCTCCTCTATTAGCTCCTTGAGTATTCTAGGATGCATTTCATCAGGCCCTGGTGACTTGCAGGCATCTAACTTTTCTAAGTGATTTTTAACTTGTTCTTTTTTTATTTTATCTGCTAAACCTACCCCCTTCCCATTAGCATTCACTAGGTTAGGCATTCCTTCAGACTTCTCGGTGAAGACCGAAACAAAGAAGTCATTAAGCATCTCTGCCATTTCCAAGTTTCCTGTTACTGTTTCTCCCTCTTCACTAAGCAGTGGGCCTACCCTGTCTTTGGTCTTCCTCTTCCTTCTAATGTATTGATAAAAAGTCTTCTTGTTCCCCTTTATTCCTGTAGCTAGTTTGAGCTCATTTTGTGCCTTTGCCTTTCTAATCTTGCCCCTGCATTCCTGTGTTGTTTGCCTATATTCATCCTTTGTAATTTGTCCTAGTTTCCATTTTTTGATATGACTCCTTTTTATTTTTTAGATCATGCAAGATCTCGTGGTTAAGCCAAGGTGGTCTTTTGCCACATTTTCTATCTTTCCTAACCAGCGGAATAGCTTGTTTTTGGGCCCTTAATAGTGTCCCTTTGAAAAACTGCCAACTCTCCTCAGTTGTTTTTCCCCTCAGTCTTGATTCCCATGGGACCTTACCTATCAGCTCTCTGAGCTTACCAAAATCCGCCTTCCTGAAATCCATTGTCTCTATTTTGCTGTTCTCCCTTCTACTCTTCCTTAGAATTGCAAACTCTATGATTTCATGATCACTTTCACCCAAGCTGCCTTCTACTTTCAAATTCTCAACGAGTTCCTCCCTATTTGTTAAAATCAAGTCTAGAACAGCTTCCCCCCAGTAGCTTTTTCAACCTTCTGAAATAAAAAGTTGTCTGCAATGCAGTCCAAGAATTTGTTGGATAGTGTGTGCCCCGCTGTGTTATTTTCCCAACATATATCCGGATAGTTGAAGTCCCCCATCACTACCAAATCTTGGGCTTTGGATGATTTTGTTAGTTGTTTAAAAAAAGCCACATCCACCTCTTCCACCTGGTTAGGTGGCTTGTAGTAGACTCCTAGCATGACATCACCCTTGTTTTTTACCCCTTTTAGCCTAACCCAGAGACTCTCAACACTTCCATCTCCTATGTCCATCTCTACCTCAGTCCAAGTGTGTACATTTTTAATATATAAGGCAACACCTCCTCCCTTTCTCCCCTGTCTATCCTTCCTGAGCAAGCTGTATCCATCCACACCAACATTCCAATCATGTGTATTATCCCACCAAGTTTCAGTGATGCCAACAATGTCATAGTTGTATTTATTTATTAGCACTTCCAGTTCTTCCTGCTTATTATTCAGGCTGCCTCTGTGTTTTGACAGTGCAAGATTAGTCTCAAATCACATCTCATAAAAGTAGCTCAAATCTACCATCTACCAACTTATCAGAAATTCTGGTTCAAAGAGAATGACACATTCCACTAGTTCTCTTTTGACAGAACCCTATATGTTTTCTATATTCAGTTTGGTTAATATTAAAATAAACTACCTACATTTTATTGCAATACTCTAAAGCCCTAAAGGAAGATTATTTTCATTTAACCTGTATTCCACGTTTAAATATTTACTCCTCGTGGGATGTTCAACCCTATTTTAGAACACAATAAAAACATTCTATCTTGTGTAATAATGCCTGTTAGTAATTTAGAGATCAATCTATAATACAAAAATCACATAAAACATGAAACACAAAAAATCTCAAGAACCGTGGACAATACCCATGAGCCAAAAAGACCTCTGTCAATGACTAAGTTGGTTCTAACCTCTCCCCGTCATAACCAACAGTGAAAAAAGGCTTAACTGATCCTCAACGTCATCTCTAAATTCCACTGACATGGAAAAAAGCAGGTATTTTTATATAAAAGCCACAGGTTCAATTAGTCAAATACCACAGATTTTCCAATGGAATGCGTGAGATGCCGGAAAGTAGGTGTTTTGGTTGACAGCTTGACAACCACAAAAGATTCTGGGTGTGTTTTAAAATCAGTATTTTTCCAGGGAAACCTGAGCCGTAAGTTAGCTACTGTTTCACAGATATGACTTCACTGACAAACTCTGAGGCCATAAACATAAGTGAGAGTCAGAAGTCTTCAATACATAAGGACGAGAGCCTTAACAAGTGAAGAGGAATTGTGCCATGAGCACCGTCAGCCATGGCAGTCTGAGGCTGACATACCCCCTGACTGGTGGCAGGAGGGTCCGTCCAGCAACCAGGTTTGGATAATAGTTCTGAAATTGAAAAAACATGTCTGGTAGAAATCAGATGGTTTCTGAATAACGCGATGAAAATAGTCTGCTTTCTTGTATTCTTAGTGGAACCCTTCCTGGATACACAGAGAATGTCAGTCACTACATCTGAACTGCCTGGAAGACATGAGCTTGCCAGTGAGTTTCTGGGTGGTTAAAACTTGAGTGCAAGTATGTCCATATGTAAAATTAGGCAATTAAGAATGTCCATTTCTAAATCAGTAAGTCTAAGAGATGTATTGTGCAGGCTTCCAAAAACACAGACAACTCTCAGCTTTGTAAAGAGCATGAATCCAGAAAGGGCTTTATATAAAGAAGAAAATCATGCTCTTGGTTGCTGGTCAATACTCTGAATATTTATGAAAATAAGGAAATCAAGGTATGTGAAGGATCTTAAGAAATGAAATATCATTTAATATGAACTACCTTTAGGTCCTGACTGCCTTTCAGCTTACCACAGTTTTAGACCAGTCTATTTCCACTGACTTCAATGGAGCTACTCCTGATTCACATTGAAGTAAGTGAGAGCAGACTCAAGGTCCTAGTTCAGCTGCTACTTGTGTAACATGTAGAATCTGCTGTGGAAAGTTTGCCCCAGATTAATATCTAATCTTGAAAGTTTCTTTTAAAAATTATTTATTTTTTACAGGATTTACAAAGGAGATTGTAGCAGCATCAGAAGTAATATCGCATCAAGTAATAATGCAAACAGATAAATCACAAGCATATAAGTATAGCACATACTAAACATAGGCAGTTAGCAAAGTAGACCCTAGGGAAACACCAGAAAGCACTCTTGGTTTAGTAGAAAAACAAAGACAGTCAGGCAGACTGCTTTAGCTGCAGAGAGGCCTTTTAAGTATACTCAATAAAAGGCAATCAAATTCAAATATAATTCTGGGCTTGGGTTCTCCAGTGTGAATCGTTCTGTACTGCAAATACTGTGGGACCTATCCAGTGCTTCAGAAAAGGAAGTGCAAGAACGCACTTCCAGTATGTGATAGTACTGGAACGCCATTAGTTCCCCCCAAAAATGCCAGCATGGGGGGCATTCCAGCATGACTCCAGCTTTGGCCCGTATCCTCAGCCTCACCCCTCCCCTATGTATTGACTATGTGTCACTTGCTCTTAGTCCCACATGGGCATAATGGGCATGGTTATCCTTCTGTGATGCTGGGTCATGGGACTGGCCTCTAAGGCGCTAGCAGCTATTGTAACTTATGCTGGGGCAGAGCCGGTTTCTTGGCTGCCCTCACGATCAGTGCAGTGCAAAGGTGGCACAACTCCTTAATCAAGAGAAGCTCAGCTAGACCTGAGAATCTGGCCTTGTATATTCTATCAAATCAGCCTTAGGGAATATAATGCAGCTTTGTCTAAATATTGTTTAGACTTATTTTGCAGATGATAGGTGCAGGAAGTAGGGATGCGGAGCGTGCTGCAGCACCCCCAGGTTTTAGGGAGGGCCACTGGTCCCACGCCCAGGGCTCCACTCCCCGGCTCGGGTCCCGGGGGCTGGCCCTGCTCCCCAGCTGCTTGCTCTGTGCCCGGGGCCCTGCTCCTGGCCCTCCGCCCAGGACTCCACTTCCTGGCTACCGGCCCCGGCCGCTGGCCCAGTGCTTGGGGCCCCACGCCCAGCCCCACCTCCTGCTCACATGCCTCCACTCCCAGGGCCCCCCATGTGGGGTCCCGGCTGCTGACCCCTGCACGGGGCTCTGCTTCTGGCCCCACACCCGCCCCCAGCTGTTGCCACAGCCCCGGCCCCCCTTACCTCTGTCCGGGTCCCTCCCCTCGCCCCCGAGACACAGCCCTGCTCTCAGCCTCAGCTTTGGGCAGGGGGGAGGCACGAACAGGAGTAAGGGGGCTGGCTTTCAGCACTCCCACTATTAAAAATGTTGCAGCGCCACTGTGCAGATGATGTTGCCAGTAGTATTTTTCCAGAGTCCAAACACATGGATACATAGCACGCTTTAATACAAACCTCTGGTGAACAGTGTTGGGGGAAGAACCAGAGTCAAGGCCCCACTCATTGCCTGCCCCTGCTCTATCACCTCTGGTTGTGTGTGTGGAGGAGGTGGGAATAGCAGATCCATGGTGATTGCTCTGCCTCCCATAATATAACCAATGATCTGGGTAGCTCGTGCAGGGAAGTAAGAGGTGCCTTTTCCCCTGCGCCCCTCCTTCCCCCCACCACACCCACACAGACATGTTGAACAAGTAACAATCTTGCCCTTATTCATTACAACAACTCAGTTGGAATTGTGTCCAATAAAATGGTGTTTGAAAAACCAAATTTTGTACCTTATAAGGTATAAAACAAACCAAAGACGTGTACAAATTCTCAGCCAATGGAAACGGTTATGGGAAAACATCAACAACTATTATCGGCCCAATTTTATTTCCTAAAGAGAATTGCAGGGCTTCTATCTACCCTGGAACTAAAATGCAGTTTGGCTCTGAAAAGTGTCTCTGGTATCACTGAGTACTATCTTTATTGTCTCTCAATGATTTCCATGCTGTCTGTACTCAGTTTTACAAGTATTAAGACAGTTTTTCTAACTGCCAGCCCTGCAGACTCAACATGGGATACGAAAGTCAAGTTGGTTTCTTTCCTCCTGGCACATCGTCATCAGACAAAGCTTCTGCAGGCCAAATTAGGCCCTCAATGGAACCAGCATAATATTATTGTCTACCATTTATGCCCTCAGTGACACCTGTGACTTCATACTGCCAACTGACATCAAATGGTTTTGCATGGGTGTAACTGACTGGAACCTAGAAAGCCATACTCTTGATGATCACAAGCAGGACTAAAATCCAGTCCACTCCCTCACAGCTTTATTAATACAACTCTGAAAAGACTCAGGGAGTAGGAGCTGTTTTTACTTAGTTACTTTTGAGAGCAGAACTGAACTTCAGCATCATTAAAGGAAAACTGCATTAATTTTACTGTGGTCAGCTATACGGAAGTTCCAGACCCACAGTGTCAGGAGCAATTGTCACTATAATCAATGTATTTTAAAAAGGTTTTGTTCCAAAATTACCACTGACATCTCTGACTAAGGGTCTAGTGCTAGTGCAATGACATCAGCAATAGCGGAGATTTTAAAAGTTTTGCTCTGCTTTAGTAATGGTTTAACAACACTTAAAACCTGCTTATATTGAAAGCCAAATGTTTCATTTCAAATTGTAAACTTGACTATTAATTTTAATGACTGTTCATTACTAAAGTTGGCTGGAAACTGGCTTAAAGTCTCCGACGGGAGCTCCTGGGCTGCCATTCTTATAAGAATACTTTTTTTTTTTTTTTTAAAGATGGGTTCCCCCACCAGTATGTCACATTTATTCCTCCTTGCACCGTGCAAACTTTAATAAAATGCCCAAAGCAAAATGAATTTTTTCCTTTAAATAAAAAAAGGTAGACAGAAAAAGCAGTTATCAAATGTGTCAACTAGAAGACTAACAAACCCTAAGCCAGAGCAACATGATCCTTAAAAAAAACGTCTGCATCCTGATCCTCCCAGACATTTCTCCACCTCCAAATCAATCTAAAATACAAATCTATTCTTATATGATTTCACTAGCCATTCAGGCCAGTAATGGCAAAAACAATTAGGGAGGATGTAGTTTTAAGGAAGTAGTACTCTAGCATCAAACCATTTACAATCTTTTAGCTAATACCACTGCGTTTTTCTGTAAGTCTTTTAGTGCTACTGGCGTGGGATAATGTTATGGTAACACAAATCTGGTCAATTGTGATCAGGTGGTTAGCAAAGCTGGTGCCAAGAAATCAGCCAGCCAACCTAGATTCTGAAAAAGACATTGACATCAGATGTTTCTGCAACATAGTCGCTGAACAACTGTACTTAGACATGCTGTGGTTCTCCTCCTTTTTTATTTCTGTGGCAGATGGTGGATATTACAGCCAAGAATTGGGGTAAGCCAGAAGCCTTGCCCATCTATCAAACTGATGGTCGGCTATTCTAAATAGAAACATTTTTGATTAAAGGTATCGTCTATGGGTTAAAGTATAGGTTTAAAGTTAACTTTTAAGCCTAAAAGTAAGATGTAGGTATAAGGCAGTAATACAAGAAGCCTACAGGCACAAACCTGTAAGATACTAGCTTAAGCATTTAGTAGAAGGAAATTAGGCCTATAAACGTTAGCATAAGTAAATTGACCAACAGTGATCCTAAGTCATAAGATATAATTTTGCAATAAACAGTTCTAACTAGAAGTCTGTATCAAATGCTGACAAGTAATTGCAAAAAGTCAGTTGATACCAGTTTGGGTATTTTAGGATAGGAAAATTAGAAAATGCTTAACTGCAGGATTGCTATAATAACCAATGGATGTATACGTTTAAGGTAATTAATATACTAACGTATAGAATAAGGATACCCCAATAATATGACGGGGAGGAAGTTAGTTACAGGCAAAAGAGCTCAAATGCTCGCATGAATATTCATTGCAGCCATCAGATACTGCAATAGGGCTAACCATGGCTTAGACCAGCAAGACTTTGATCACCGGAGTCTTTTGGCATGCCACAAATAGGTTAGGACCTCATGAACCAGGTTAGGACCTCGTGGGCCACCACCTGTCTCCTTGCCCTAGGTCTCCACAAGAATTGTGAGAGTATGCGTATGACATGATGCTGAATGTAAAATTACTATTGGATTACTGTTACACTTGCGTCTGATGAAGTGGGCATTCATCCACGAAAGCTTATGCTCCAATACTTCTGTTAGTCTTAAAGGTGCCACAGGACTCTCTGTTGCTTTTTACAGATTCAGACTAACACCGCTACCCCTCTGATACTTGTTACATTCTTGTTTGGCTCGGAACTTTTGTGTGTTTTCTAATTGTGTTAATAAAACTATTTCAAATTCAAAAGCTTTTTCCTAAGTGTGTGTGTTGCAATTGCATTGGGGTTTCCAATTTAACTCTAACTCTAATAACTCTGGGTCTAATCTTGGAACTGAAACCTGTCAAACCTCAGAGTGTTAATCTGAGGGAATCAATTGGGAATTCTTAATCAATCAATGCACAATCAATTAGATCAGGCAACACAGGTGGAATTTTAGCAGTGCAGCTTGGCACATTGTTACAATGCGTAAGACAAAACTAGTGCTAGGCTAATTACAAGTGAAAGAAAAAAAGTTACTCATCCCTCTCAACAAAATCATTTGTTTAAAACGTGGATCTAACAAGTGACAACCTTGAATTCTCACTGTAGCTGAAAAGCACCTTAGAAGTGCCTTTCTGATTACACCACTAGAGGAAAGTTTTAATAAAAAACTAATTAAACTACAAAAATCCCAAGTGGTTAACTGATTTTAGGGGCTAAATTTCTAGCAATTCTAATTATCCTCTCGGGGCTTTACTTAGTGTTTCACAACCATGACAGATGACAATGAAGAACTGCAGTTAAATTCATCCACCCTGACACCATGCTAAGCACTAGCTTCTCCCTCTCCAAGTAAAATCAATACCACGTTTGAGTAAACATGTTTACAGCTTTATTAGGATGTCTTGCTTGTTCTGTAACAGCTACTTGAAGCCCTGGTAACAAATCGACTCAACTCAGTTAAACCTAGAGAGCTGGGTAAGAGGCCCATCAATAAGGTTGTTATAAAAATAAACTGCAGGAGATCAGAAAGCTGGAACAAACAGTCTGGTAAATGTCAATATTTTTACTTCCACAGAATGACAAAACCATGAGATCATGAATAAAAGGTTTGGGAAGTCTATTTTCACTGTGTTTATAAAATGTTTCACATGCTCAATGGTGAATACTTTTCACTGACTATAAAAAAACCTTGTTACAAAGCTTCTTATTTTCTAATGACCAGCATGAAAGCTGAAACAAGTATGCACTCAAGAGTAGCAGTGCTGTTATTGCTATCTCCATTCCTCTTGTTTCCTTTATATTTAGTGCACTCAATTTCTTTAAGGATCATCCAGTTGTGTGTGTATTTTCCTCAGCCTGAGTTTATACAATCATTTATAGATGCACACTCACACAAACAATGCAACTTTGCATTGACTAGATGAATGTGGGTAAGCAATGGAGGTGGTTTCACACTGCTGTAACAGTCATTTCCTGCTGAAATGAAGGTGCTGAGTGCAGCTATGCTCTCGAGCAAAAAGAACTAAAACAAACTATAAAAGAATACCTGTGAAACAAGTCTACAAGAGCAAAGGACAGAATAAACCCCACATCATCTCTGTTATCTCAGCAATGAAACAGTTAATGTTTGCAAAATATTTTTTTATTGTTAAGCATGTTTGTACTATTAATACCATCAGTAAGTTTATTGAGCAGTTCACTAATGTTGGTGGCGTGAGGCATAATTGTACTTCTCAGCACCAGCCAGGATGCTTGTGCCCTACAGGGATTTTAGTGTTGCCACATCATCTCCCTCCTTGATGCTTGTGCTGTCGGCCGGCAAGTGTAAACTGCAGCTGGAACTCTACAGGAGCTCTGCTGCTGAAGGTTGTTCAAAGGATGCACATATGGCCTCAGTCAAAGCCCAGTGAAGTCAATGGGAGTCCTTTCATTAACTTCAAGGTGCTTTGCATGAGCCCCTTAATCAGTTCATACCTTGGCTGCCCTGCACATGCCTAGTGATTACCACCCACCTCTGTGATTAGCAATAGCCCCATGTGAAACCCAGGGTAGAGGAGAGGACGCAGCATTTTCCACTGACACAGCCTCCTCTCCTGGTAAAGTTTCCATAATCAGAGGACTCTGCTAGGGTCTATGCTTTTTTATGCCAGTGTAGAGACCCAGTAGTGAATCTGGCCACTTAGGGTATATGTACACTGCGTTTTAAAACCATGGTAGCAAATCTCAGAGCCTCCAACTTCAGACCCGGACTCACGCTACAGTACTAAACACAGCTGTGTAGATTACAGGTTTGGGCTGGAGCTTGGACTCTGAAACCATCCCCCGGCCTGGGTTTCACAGCCCTACAATTTGCAATGTACAAAAACCAGATGAACCTAAAATCTCCTCTAAGAAATGTGTGATGGAAGGATATTGATAAATCCTAAATGGTGATTGTCCCATCGAACTTTTCTTTCATTTTCTACCTACTGAACTTTGAAGAAGTTCACATTTGGATCTGGCCCTGCTTAACCAGGATAAGGGAAAACAATTTGAGGGAAATGTATTTCACAGTCTCCAGGCTCCCAAAAGGTAATCTGAGCATTGCATCAGTTAAATTAAAACTTGGATACTTTCATCTGAAGTACCTTTTCTGGCTATCTGAAAAAAAAATTTATCTCCAAGCCAATATTTCTCTGACTTTTTCTTAGCACACAAGTGAATTTCTGGGAAGTTGGATAAAGTTCTCTTTCACCATTTTTGAGATATCAGAATGAAGACAAGTGGATTTTTAACAGTTCAGAAAATTTTCAGATGCTATTTATCTGCTTCAATAACCCAAATGTGGCACCTAGGTCCAGATACCATGGCAATGGGCATGCTATAAAAATAATGACTAGAAGAGAATTTGGTTCATTTCATGTAAAAAAGATAAAGTTATAAACATTACAAAATAGAAGCAATATGCTACTTTCTGTTCAGTTTTTAAACACTGTTTGGAGGCGGGGGGGGGGGGGGAAGGAATGATGCTCCTATCATCTGCTTGAGGAAATGAAATGCAAAGAGGTTGCATGAATGTAACATTATGGTTGAGATTTCACATGCACAAAAGCCAGGAAATTCAAAGTTATAGTTCCCACAGCAACCATAAGTCAGCCACACTGCAGTTTGCAAATACATTGCCAGGCATTAAAGCATGCAGAGTGTAACAAAATAAAACCTTTGTGCAAGGGGGATGACTTTTGTGGGCTGAAATTCTCTACCACAGCACTATATTAATAGAGCTTCTATGCAATGAATTCAAAAGGGTCATATTTAATGTCTTTCTTTTTTTAATAACTACTACTATGCTAAATTGACATGGCCAGGAAAAAGCCTCTTGTCAATTACTAAGAAGTGTCAATGACAGTAGTTTTTATTAAGTACAGTAGGAAAGCAAGGTAAGGCAACTTCTCAACTGGACACAGTATTCTTTACTCTTTGTGTCCCTGATCCTGCAAACACTTTCGCATATGCTTAACTCTGCTATTGTGAGTAGCTCTACTGATTTCAATGACACTACCCACAGTAGTAAAACTAAGCATGTGCATACAAATATTTGCAGAATCGGTGCCCATGTGCTTAAATATTGTGTAGTGACATGCACATCTCTGGGGTGAAATCCTAGTTCCAATGAAGCGAATGGGAGTTTTTCTATCAACTTCATTTGTGCCAGGATTTCACCCTAGCTATATTCCCACCCGAGAAGTGGGTGTATTTCAATGCTGGGGGAGGTGATATGCACTATATAAAATTATAGTAGTCAGAATACCTCCTAGATCATCCAGTCAATCCACTTAGTGCTAGGGCAGGATACAGGCCCCATTAGAGGGCCTATCAGATATGAGATAGCTAATATATTTCAAGTATTTTATACTTCAATATGTTTTATATTTTATACTAATATAATATCAGCTTAATCTTATGCATCATCTCTCAGGGGACTAAATCCTGCCATGTCTCCCAGAGGAATCTGCTCGATGATCTAGTTTGACTAGCGCCTGTATTTCTACTCAGAATACATTAAAACAGTGCAAAAATATTACCAATATTCTGAGTGAGAGATAATAACTCATTAAAGTCAATTCTCTAAACTTCCATACAACATTTTCTTCATCATTACATGATTTTCTAATGGATGCCACATTAACATAAAATAAAATGTTACACTGACAGTAGGTGTGACAAAATATTTTTAAACAGTGATGATTTGCTTTCAGACTTTAAGTCACATTGTGTCCCAGAATTAACAGAGCAAAAAGTGGAACCTTATAATTTGTTATGAAAATCTACTTCTAATGCAAAATATTTTTAAACATACATAACACATATTCAATTTTTGTTTCCCATCAAGTCTGGCCAGAAAGTCATTAAGAATAATGTCTGTCCTTTAAGGCCCAATTCTGCAAGGTAACGAGCGTTCTACAATGCTGTTGATATCAATGAGAACTGACAATGCTCAGCACCTTGACAGATCAGGCCCTAATTCTGCCAAACCAAGAACTGTGGGGCATTTTATTCCATACACATATCCTTTTTAATGCATTAAAAAATTAAATGTTACTTTCAAAATGAGAGCAGATGAATTAGCATTTAGTTTATCTTGCACTTATTTCTTTACGTTGTTTTCTAAAGCATATGTGTTTTGTGTAATTGGAAATTACAATTTTTAATTTACTGTATTTTAATAAGATGAAATACAGACAAGACAGTAAAACCAAAGAGTTGAATACCTAGATCCCAGTGGAAAGGTGGTAAGTCAGAAAAACAGATAGGATTGTATTGAAATTGCATTTGGAGAATAGTTCATGGCCGTGTACATATGCCAATGAAGTATAACGTATTACTTCCAAATAAAGCTTTCACGATTGCAAACGTCTGATTAGTTTTAATTATAATTAATATTTAGGAATTTGTACAGTCTGAAACAGTGAGGTAAATAGGAAATATTCAGTGTTTTTTTTGAGTGACGTGTTTATTTTTATAATTATGATTTTTTAAAAGGTGGTGGCAGTTCAAACAATATGGCAAATTTCTAAATTGTGCCAATTCCAATGTGGAAAGTGCATACTGGTGGCCGACTACAACATTTATCAGAATAATAGTGCACCTCCAGCAGTGACAGAGAAAAATCCAATATGAAGGCATAATCTGACAATATTCTAGTTTATGGAAGGTCAGTTATAGAGTCAGAGAGGGCATCTAATAGCCTCGTTTTAGATGTGGCATTTATCTTTGTGAGTTAAGGATGACATCAGAACACACGAGCAGTATAGTAATGAACATGTTGAGAGTTCTGACAAGTCATCCCCTAGGAAGTGAAGACTGATGCCCTATCTACAGCTGAGCTATTATACTGGTGTGTGCTGTTTATACAACAGCAGCGTTAAAGATGTGGAAAATGGGTTGTCAGTCAAAATGCTTATAATATTAAAAGGGAATTTTTATTTCAACACTTTATACATCATCTACTATGATTTCAACAGCAGGATTGCTCAGAGGCAATTAGCTGCCCATGTTGTATAAAGGAAGACAACATGAGCACTGATCTCTGCTAGAACATTTATCTTCACTTGGAAAGAAAGACAGAATAACGCACAAGTAGTGTCCCCTCACCTCTTTCCTCACGAAGATACATTTTATAATAGAAATAAGCCATTGCATGTTACATATCAATATATATTTAATTGCTATCACAACAATCATACTGCCAGCTGGCAAATAAAGTTGTATCTTAGGGCTATGGTATCATCAGAGGGTTGTATTTCATGGTTGTGACATTATATCCATGAAATGTGTCTTTTTAAAACGTGATTGAAAAAACGGTGACCACTTTCCATAGTATTTTAACCAATTAAAATAGCTATACACCGATGAACTAAATGCCACTGTATAGTGATTAAGTAGTCTCTGATGTCACAGTTTTGCCACTCAACAATGAATTGTTCCTAGTTTCTGAAACTTTGATTTCAAACATCTAAAATTTTTTTTCTTGTATGTCTGTCTACGTTGCTGTGAGGTTCTTACCGAAACAAACACATAAGAAGCAAAAGGATATGTTGTGCTCGCTACACTTTTAGTAAAAACATGTTTTTTGTTTATAACTTTGTAATATCATACAAATATAGTAAGTACAGGAACTTTTGAATAAGGCCACAAACTCATTCATCTCAGAGTTTTAATATCACAAACCACTGAAACTACTGTTTGTTGACCACGCCAAAAGAACTTTCTGATGTGTAATCTCACAGCTATTCTGTGTAGCACTCTCTAGTTATATCTACAATATATATGTATATGCACACACACAAAATGCCATCACTTTAAAAGCAGGGAGGACATGTGGGTCTCTTCAAGATGATGCACATTCATGCACCATGTCGAAATTACTTTGGGAGGAGGGAATTTCCATGGCTTCTTGTGAAAGCTTCACTTTTGGTTCAGTCAGTTTCTAAACCATCCTAAGAGCTCACAGAAAATGGTGGAGGCTGGGATTTTCAAAAGAGCTTAAAGGAGTTAGGTGCCCAACTCCCATTGACTTTCAGTAAGATTTGCACACCTAACTTCCTTAAACTCCTTTGAAAACCCTGCTGCAAGCCAAAACAAAATTTGTCAAGCTTCTTGGATTCTCCGTGCAGGAGGGATTGCCCAGAGCAATGGACAATAAAGGGGAAGGAATGCAGATTGGGATAAGTAAAGAACTCATCAGAGATTTTCTGACTAATTTGAATGAATTCTAAATGATGAATGAATAGCCTGATGCTATTCACCCCAGAGTGCTGAAGGAATTAGTTGAAGAAAT
This sequence comes from Terrapene triunguis, assembly GCF_002925995.2. Lineage (NCBI taxonomy): Eukaryota > Metazoa > Chordata > Testudines > Emydidae > Terrapene > Terrapene triunguis. The sequence goes on from NW_020664499.1 coordinate 6,912,800, forward strand.
CTCAGAGCCACTGGTGATATTTGCAAATTCATAGATGACAGGTGAGGTCCCAGAAGACTGGAGTAGGGCTAATGTAGTGCCCATCTTTAAAAAGGGGGGAAAGGAGGAGTCGGGGAACTGTAGACCAGTCAGCCTGACCTCAATATCTCAGAAGCTACCAAGCAATGTATAAAACATTCCAGTTGCAAATACCTGGAGGATGAAGGGGTGATCACTAGCAGCCGGCATGAATTTGCCAAGAACAAGTCATGCCAAACCAGCTTGACTGCCTTCTTTGACAAAGAAACTGGTTTGGTGGATAGGGGGAATGTGGTGGGCATAATATACCTGGACGTTAGCATCGCTTTTGACATAGTCCCGCATGACATTCTCATAAGTAAGCTGGAGAAATGTGGGTTCAGCAGAACTATCATTAAGTAGATACATAATGGGTTAAACAACCACAAAGACTATTAATGGAATGATGTCACATTGGAAGGACGTCTCAAGTGGAGTCCCACAAGGATCTGTTCTGGGTCCAGTGTTATTTAACATCTTTATTAATAACCTGGCTGTAGGAATAGAGACCATACTGATCAAATTTGCAGAAGATGCAAAGCTAGGGGTGGGTTGCAAGCACTTTGGAGGATGAAGTTAAAATTCAAAGGGATCTTGATAAATAGAGAACTGGACTATAGACAATAAAATTCAACAAATACAAATGTAAGGTGCTACACTTAGGGAAGAAAAAACAAATGCACAGATACAGAATGGGGGATAACTTGTTTGGCAGCAGCACTGCTGAGAAGGATCTGGGAGCTGTGTTGGATCACAATCTCAACGTGAGGCAACAATGCAATGTTCTTGAAAAAAAAAAGCAAATGCAATTTTGGGTTGCATTAACTGAGGCACAGCATGCAAATCACAGGAGGTGATAGTACTGCTCTACTTGGCGCCGGTTAGGTCTCAGCTGGAGTACTGTGTCCAATTTTGGTCACTGCTGTATAGAAACGATGTAGAGAAACTGGACAGGATCCAGAGGCGAGTGACAAAAAAGATCAAAGGGATGGAATCCAAGCCATATGAGCAAAGGCTAAAGGAATTGGGTATATTTAGTTTGGAACAGTGGAGATGAAGGGGAGACATGATAGCAGTCTTCAAATACTTGAAAGATGGAGAAAAAATGTTCTCTTTTGCCACAGAGGGCAGGACAAGAGACAATGGGTTCAAACTACAGCATAGCACATTGAGATTATATTTTAGGAAAAACTTCCCAACTGTAAGAACAGTAGGACAATGGAACAAATTGCCCAGGAAAGTCATAAAATCTCCTTCACCGCAGCTTTTCAAAAGGAGGCTGGATAACGATCTGTCTTGGATGGTTTAGACACAACAAATCCTGCATCTTAGTAGGGGGTTGGACTAGATGACCCTTGTGGTCCCTTCTATGACTCTATGGCAGCAGCTTTAAAAATGTTGGATTTCATTCTGCTTTCACTTACCCCAATGGTGAAACTATTGATTTCAGAGAAGTTATTCCTGATTTACACTGGTTTCGCACAATCAAGCCCTTTGGTTTTATGTTAAACAATTTCTTGGAGCAACATTTATACCATTGAAGTAATGATGTGCTAAAGCCATCCCCTCAAAGGGATTATGGGGTCTGCATAAGCCTGTTTATACATTTCCTTTGTTGTATTTTATATATTTGATATATTTTACATATTCAGAGCAATTTAAAAAAATGTCAATAATGTACAAATTAGTGCTGTTGATTAATCACAGTTAATTCATGGGATTAACTCAAAAAATCGCAGTTAAAAAAATTAATCGTGATTAATCACTTTTAATCGCACTGTTAAACAATAGAATACCACTTGAAATTTATTAAATATTTTTGATGTTTTTCTACATTTTCATATATATTATATTCTGTGTTATAATTGAAATCAAAGTGTATATTACTTTTATTATAAATATTTGCACAGTAAAAATGATAAGCAAAAGAAACAGTATTTTTCAATTCACCTCATACAAGTACTGTAGTGGAATCTCTGTCATGAAAGTGCAACTTACAAATGTAGATTTTTTGTTGTTACATAAAACTGCGTACAAAAACAAAACAATATAAAACTTCAGAGCCTACAAGTCCACTTGGTTCTACTTCTTGTTTAGTCAATTGCTAAGACAAACAAGTTTGTTTACATTTACAGGAGATAATGCTGCCCACTTCTTATTTACAATGTCACCAGAAAGTGAGAACAGGCATTTGCATGACACTTTTGTAGCTGGCATTGCAAGGTATTTACGTTCCAGATATGTTAGACATTCGTACGCCCCTTGATGCTTCGGACACCATTCCAGAGGACATGCTTCCATGCTGAGGACGCTCGTTAAAAAGAAATGCGTTAATTAAATATGTGACTGAACTCCTTGGGGGAGAATTTTATGTCCCCTGCTCTGTTTTACCTGCATTCTGCCATATATTTCATGTTATAGCAGGCTTGGATGATGACCCAGCACATGTTCATTTTAGGAACACTTTCACTGCAGATTTCACAAAACGCAAAGAAGGTACCAATGTAAGATTCCTAAAGATAACTACAGCACTTGACCCAAGGTTTAAGACTCTGAAGTGCCTTCCAAAATTTGAGAGGGATGAGGTGCTTTCAGAAGGCTTAAAAGAGCAACGCTCCGATGTGGAAACTACAGAACCCGAACCACCAAAAAAGAAAATCAACCTTCTGCTGGTGGCATCTGACTCAGATAATGAAAATGAACATATGTCAGTCTGCACTGTTTTGGATTGTTATCAAGCAGAACCCGTCATCAGCATGGATGCATGTCCCCTGGAATGGTGGTTGAAGCAGGAAGGAACATATGAATCTTTAGCGCATCTGGCACATAAATATCTTGTGACGCCGGCTACAACAGTGCCAGGAGAATGCCTGTTCTCACTTTCAAGTAACATTGTAAACAAGAAGCGGGCAGCATTATCTCCTGCAAATGTAAACAAACTTGTTTGTCTGAGCGATTGGCCGAACAAGAAGTAGGACTGAGTGGACTTGTAGGCCTAAAGTTGTACACTGTTTTATTTTTGAATGCAGGTTTTTTTGTACGTAAGTCTACATTTGTAAGTTCGACTTTCATGATCAAGAGATTGCACTACAGTACTTCTAATGAGGTAATTGAAAAATAATATTTCTTTTGTTTTTTTACAGTGCAAATATTTGTAATAAAATATATATATAAAGTGAGCACTGTACATTTTGTATTCTGTGTTGTAACTTAAATCAATATATTTGAAAATGTAAAAAACATCCAAAAATATTTAAATAAATTGTATGCTATTATTGTTTAAAATAGCGATTAATCACGATTAATTTTTTTAATTGCTTGACAGCCCTAGTACAAATATACAAAATATTACATTGTTCTGAAATCATATCTGGATGTTAACCTACAGAGAATCATTTGCATTAGCCACAAGAAAGAGGCCAATCTTTCCACAGTTGAGGGACACTTGGCAACTTGCCACCAGTTCAAAGGCCAGATGTAATTTGTAAAGGCATTCAGATTAAGGGGGAGGATCACAAACTGGGACCTGCATTCTCCACAGGGCTTACCTCTATATTAAAGATGAGGGCTTTGGCTTTACTTTGGCCCACGTGGTAACAAGAATATAACAAAAGACAGGAAAATATATAGTATCCAATAAATCCTGTGTATCTCAAAATGATAAGCTAAAGCAAGATTCAATGAGGCACACAGAAGATACGTAGGAGGACAGACTATTCCTGTTGTGTCAAGTACTAACTTCGATATGAATTGTGTTCTGATGGCTGATACAGTAGCTGTCACTGAGCAAGACTGATGCTATGTTTCATTAAAAGGGGAGAGATAATTGTTTATTCTGCAAGCATGTACACGGAAGAAGGATTTCTCTTTGTAGTTTTTAAACTATAGGTAACTTCTTCCTGGAATCTGTCTCTGTGTTAAAGCTATCAATTGGATTTTGAAAATGACAACGGGTGCGAGCTTGTGACTACAGCTTTGATACGGACAGAAGTAAAATGCTTTGGCTAGTACTTGGCACCTCACAGTACTTAATGAGGAACTGCTTTTATCTCAAGAATGTTGGCCCTTCCAAGTGGTATAAGGTTTTTTTATCACACGGCTACAACGTTACTGCATATATTCTGTCACTGCTGCATTAAGTTACTTAAAAATGATTTGCAGTTACAGTTCATACTCTAGCACTTTTCATGCAGCATACAATGAAATCACATTAGATTAGCTACAACATTTGTTAGAGAACCTGTAGAACATATTGATTTTGCACCTTTTTCTGTTCATTTGTTATGATTTTTCTTCCCAGTTCCATTTAGTGGACAGACACTAGGGGAGAGATTTTGCAGGGAACAATGACAGTGATCGTCACAAAATATTCTCACTGTTTTAATTTGTTACTGTGGCAATGTCAAAGAGGATTCCAAATGGCAGACAGACCTACTCTGACAAAACAGCAGGACAGCAAAAAGGAGTTTTCTCTTGATCTAGGAAATTAGGAAAGCACATTGAGCTCAAAATGATATAACTGTGCCTATATCCAATGTGCACTGCCATTACATGGGCTTTGCAACACATGATTAGGGCTGTTCAAGATGGGACTGGCTAAATAATAAGGAAACCTCTCCAAGCGCTACGGAATCAGGCTGTAATTTCATTCCGGGGGCCCTGGTGACATAAACCATGTTAGCAAAGCTCAAGTGATTTGTCAATGTCACCAGAACCCCGAGGTGGAATTACAGCTTTAATTTACGGGTGTTTCAGGGATTCATTTCATATTAGAAATGGAAATCTGGTGTGCTGCTGCAAACCACTAGAGGTGCTGAATTATTGTAAAGCTGCTTGTCGTTGCTTGAGCTAGTAAAAGGATGTGTTGCTGCTAAAAACCACAGGAGGCAGCAGAACTGACGGTAGTGTTCACAGAAGTGTTTCAAAATAACGATATATTTTAGTAACTTGTAAAATTCAATTTCTTATGGGTCAGTCTGGACAATGGGTAACGTGGTTTTCTGCCTGCAGATGGAAGCAAGGAATTCAAAGAAATGTTTGATGTCAAACCCTATCAAGACAAGTTCCACTTAAAGAATCCAGTTCATTTTTGGTCTCTAGTTGCTTGGCTGAGCAGAGCTTTGAGCTACTTACACTAGGAGGCTCGAGGCCCCATTTTTAGAGATGCTGAACACCCACAATACCAGTTGAAGCCAACGTGAGCTACAGGTGCTCAGAAACATTTTAAAAATCTTTCATCTCAATGATTTTAAAATGTACTGAACTTTAGTAGTTAGATTCTTTCTAGAGGAAAAAAAATAATTTTTTTTATTTTTGGCTTCCCCCACCTTTCTTGTCCCTAAAGCTATTTGGTAGGAACAGCCATCCAACCTTGCATTTCCTGTTATTCACTGAGGCCAACTTTTTCCTGCAATCTTGTGGTCCCCAGAACTAGATTCCACCTCAGTTTCCCATGCCTGTGGACATGAGTGGCTCAGCTTAAAGGTTTTCAAGGCACGTGATGCATTCTAGCACCCCGACCACTTGGGAAAAAAACAGACTCCCTGAATGCAATCTTTGGTTTCCACCAGGGCTGACATGACCCTGTCTCAGCCACTAGCGGAAGCAAAGGTCTTTGATCCAGCAGCCCACAGCTCAGCCATGCTAATTTACCACTCCCAGAGAAGTAAGGTGAGCTCTGCTGAGAGGATTTTGCTTCCTTTAGTTTGCAAAACTAGCCATATTTTCCAGTCTCTAATACAACTATGAGTGCATTTTGTGACTCAACAGATGGGATTTGAAGCATTTTGCTATAAGGAAACTAAAAGCTGAATCAAAATCGTATACTGAGGTGTTGGGGGTATCAATACACATGACCTTTTAAAGTGAGGAGTATTGAAAAGATAGAATAAAAACTTTCCATTATAAAAAATTTGGGTAAGTCAGTAATTCAACATCTGGCTCCATGGCTTAAGTAGGGACTAGAAATGTCAAATAATACAACTACTACCACCACCACAATATAGGGTCATCTCTTGTGACTAGATCACAGAAGGCTGTATCTTCCACAAATATAATTTTTTAAAGGGGATGGAAGAAATTTTTTTATAGATAGCACAGAGATTGTTTCCAGTGGAACACAGATCAGATCAGTCCCGTAGTCAATATAGTCCAGTTTCCTGTCTCCAAAAATGGCTAGTATCAGAGGCTTCAGATGAAAGTGAAAGAAACAATGTTGTGGACAATTATAGTGTAATTGCCAAGAGTGGAAGTTTCTTCCTAATCCCCATTAATGAGTGATTGGCTCATGCCTTGAAGAGGGAAGGACTCTTCTTAATTTTTTTATCCTCTCTAATGTGAATGTGGATGTTCTCATTATCTATATAAAATTTTAGTTCAATTTTGAACCTACTAAGTGCTCAGTCTCGATATCTTGTGGCAATGAGTTCCATTGAGTAAAAGTACACATTGCTATATGGGGACCTTTCAGGGTCACTGAATGTCCGTGGGACAGAAGAAAGAATTATTGCTATGTAATTCCCAGCATCAATCCTAGTGTTGCCTTTAAAGATACATCTTAACATTTGCCACTCCCAGAGCGCCCAGTATATTAACTGATTTTAACGAGAGACTGTGTACATGTGTTAGCAGATCAGCCACTTCATGCTTAAGCTCCTTCAGGACTCTGGGGTATGACCACGTGGGCCTAGCGATTTCTTATTCTTTAATTTATCAGTTTGTTCCAGAACCTTCTCTTTTGATGCCTCAATCGCTGATAATACCTCATCTTTACTACCAGAAAAAGACTGGCCCAGGAAAGGTTTTTGCCTACTACTCTCTGTGGTGAAGAATGAGGAAAAGTAGTAACACAGCTTCTCTGGAATGCCCTTATCCTCCTTATTTCCTGCCTTTATTCTCCGGTAATCCAGCAGACACCAATTCTCTCAGGTTTGCAGCTTCTGATTTATTTAAATAATTTCTTATTTATTTTTATTTCTTTGGTAATTTCCGAGTTTCCTTCTTGTATTTTACCTGTCACCAGCGATGCTCCTTTCTATTAATCTCCTAGTGTTGCATTTCCATTTTTGAAGGATACCTGGTTGGCTCAAAAAAGCATGTGAACTTTACCATCTAACTCTATTTTTACTTCTTGGCTTGGGCTCATACTTTCTGAAGTCCCCTTTCTAGAGTTTAATGGCCCTGGGCTAGTTTGGGTACAATTCCTTTGCTGAGGATGTTGAACAGGTCAAGAAATATTAAATTATTGGATGATTTCATGAAAGCTGAATCGCTGAACTGGGAGAACTGTGTTGCTGTTTGCATGGATGGTGCTGCTGCTATGACAGGCAATAGGAGTGGTGTTGTAGCAAGAATCTGAGCCATAAACCCACAGGTAATTGTAACACACTATGTTGCATCGCCAGGCCCCTGCATCAAAGAAAATGGAACCCAAATTACATGATGTGCTAAATGCAGCTGTGACAGTTGTGAATTTTGTAAAGTCCTGGCCTTTGAATTCATTCCTTTTTGCAAAGCTTTGTTTAGAAATGGGCGCTGGACATGACAAATTATTGTTTCATACAGAAGTGTGTTGGGTACCTCGCGACAGAGTACTGGAAAGAATTTTTGAGCTTTGCAAAGAGCTGCTGGGTTTTCTTTCTGTGCACAATCCCAAGATCTCCACAAACTTTTCTGACCCGATATGGATTACGCAGCTTGCATACCTCGCAGACATTTTTAACTTGTTGAATGCGCTGAACCTGTCCACACAAGGGGGCAGTACAACCATACTGTAGGTGAGTGACAGAGTGCAGCATTTCAGAAGAAAGTAGAGATTTGGAAAACTAGGCTGAGCAGTGGACCCTCAGATCTGTTTCTGCTTTTGACAGAATTTCTGGATACTCACAGAATGACAATTGATTGTGTGAGAGACAGGATCGTTGCTCACTTTTCAACTTTGGCTGAGCACTTCACTGTTCACTTTAAAAATATCAACATGGAGGAATATGATTGGGTTTGGGATCCATTCTCCACTTTTGCTATATCATCTTGCCATTTGAGTGGAAAAGCAGAACAGGAGCTGCTCGAACTACTTGTGCCCAAACACTGAAAATTAAGTTTCAGGAACAGACACCTTGCCAGTTTTGGCCAACTGTTGCTGCAGTGTACCCAGTTTTAGTTACAGAAGCAATAAAAGTGTTGCTACCTTTCCCAACAACATATATATGTGAAGCACCATTTCTGCCATGCCAGCTATGAAGATAAAGTTCAGGTCTCCACTGGAAGTGGAGAGTGATTTATGAGTTTGCCATCACACCAAGGACAGATAGACTCTGCAGTAAGAAGCAGGCCCACCCATCACACTGATATCTATAAGTACTCTTCTACTCTTTTTCGTAAAGCATTACTAACAGTACGTGTTTATACGAACTACACAGATACTTTTGTCAATCAGTTTCTCGGTTGGGGGGTCCATGATTAATATTGCATTTGAAAAGGGGTCCGTCAACAAAAAAAAGTTTGAGAATCTCTGTCTTAGTCTATGCTTCCAATAAGTTAAGGTCTAATGGGACACTTGCTGCTATTACTCAGGACTGGTCTACTCTAGAAAGTTAGGTGGGCTTAATTACATTGCTCAGGGCTGTGAAAAATGTCACTCCCTCTGCAATGTATTTAAGTGGACCTACGCCCTGGCATAGACACTGCTAGGTTGATGAAAGAATTCTTCCATCGACTTAGCTACCAGCTCTTGGAGAGCTGGATTTACTACAGTGATAGAAGAACATATTCCATCGCTGTAGTAAGTGTGTACACTACAGCGGCACAGCTGTAGTGCTGCAACTGTGCCATTCTAGAGTTTCTAGTGTAGACGTAACCGATGTGGATATTAGAGCCTTCAAGATGCAATAGCATGTCACTGCACTACATAAATGCTACAATCAACTAGGGAATTTTTCTTGGCTTATATTGAGTCATTTTTAAACCAGGCACAGACATAACATCCTCTTTTTTGGGGGGCTTATGCCAAACATTTGTAAATTTGCAAATGAGTATTAAGCAGTGCCAGATAATATTCTAGTCTAATTTTTAAAAGTTAACCCTTTATATTATTTTCTGATCTCCAAACAACTAGACTGGAAGCAGATGTTCTAGAACAAAATGACATGATCAGAAGACATTACACTCAATTATTAAAATACTATTTAATATTCACCACAACCTGTTTTAAAGAACAACAATGTGTTAAAATTTTAAGCCAGGAGGGATCCGAGTACACTATATAATGTATGTGATGCAGCTTGTTTATGCAACATTCTGACAGATACAATTAATCTCGTGAAAACAACCATGGTATAACATAATAGCATATTATCTTTAAAGTCAAAGAACACATTTTTTCCTGTGAGAATGAACACTTAACTAAAACACACAATCTCAGGATGTAAATGAAAGCTTGAAAAGAACAAAATTTACTCTAAAGAACAATTTGAAATTCTAGACTAAAAAATGCAGATTCTATCAAGAATAGGGGGAAAAAGTCTAACCTCCAAATAAGAGAGTAAAGAAAGCAATAAGTACCTCCAACAAATGCATCACCAGCTCCATTGGTATCAATGATTTCACTCTGGTCACTGTCTAAGACTGGGAAAGCAGTCACTTCATTTTCTAGAAGAGTAGGAGAAAAGAAAACATTAGTAATTCAGGAACAGAATTTAAAACACCTCACTGCAAAATAAAACAATCAACATGTGAATGTCAGTGCTCAACAACTCAATTTGGACCAAAAGGATCACACATTTAGTTTATAAGTCAGTTTATATACCACATGGACATAACTAAGTGACAGAAAAACACAAGAAGATGCAGACACAGATAAAAAGAGAGATGGAGAAAAATCCATCCTGCCAAAACCAGGACCTCCTGTCAGCTGCAGACAACTGATGTAATCTCTAGACTAGCCAGTCAAGGCCTCAGGAAGTAGCAAGCCCAATAGGGAAGACCTACAAGTATCTGCATAAGAAAAGTCAAAATAAATGTGAAATAATCAAAATAATAAAAATGTAAGATAAAGGGGAAAGCGAATACATTTTGGGGTAGTAAAATACTTTGAAACTGCATCTCATTTGAAAATGTGTCTGAGGATGGACCCTAGGAATTCGGAGCCAAAGTAGATTTGGTTTCAAAACGTCCAGTGACCTCAGCCTTCTTCCTTAGCGTTTTTTTTTAGTCTCTCTCCCCTGAAGCTCTCTATCATCTACTGGCACCCATAAAAACTATTTCAACAGATGGATCTAGAGCATCTGCACCTCCAATTCACCAACACACTACAACTGAACAAAATTGCACCACTTCCGTATGATAACTTTAGCAATCTTGGGTTATAAATTTAATATATGCCACTTTCTAGGTGGTAATGTCATAATGACGTGATAAAAATATAACGACTACCTTGTCACAATACCTTGTTAAATTGTAAATTACCCCTGTAATAGAGCCAATGGAAGTTCTGCCTCTGGTATTCAGTGTGCATTAAAATGGTCTCAGCAAACGGATTTCCTTTGGCAGATAGTTAAAAACATTGCCTGTCAGCCAGCAAAACTGAAAACTATCAGAGCTGTCTTCACCCTTTAATTTTTGATAAAAATATACATAACATGACAAATAGTCCCTACAATATGTAAAAATTTCAGGGGTTTAGTCTTTTCACTATCCAGCTACACAGCAGATCATAAAATGGTTCATACACAGAGTACTTGGCCAATACACAGTCACGAACAAAGAATCCCAGGTTGGGAAGCAAACACAGAATTCACAGTCTCAAACCAGGAGCCTCTGTGTGTGTTGCAGAGGTACCAGAAGGATCCTGGTTTCTGTGAAGTGCAGTGTATCAGCTCTACTGCTCTTCACCATCTGCTAATAAGTGAACCAGGCAGATATAATGATGCTACCTCCAGAGGGAACTGTTGGCTGGCCCACCAGAAAGGGAGGGGAGTGTTGGCAACAACCATCAGTGAGAGGCGAAGGAAAAAAGGAAAAGGGTAACGAAAAAATATAAGATGAATATTCCAGTTAAAGAACAGGTTTTAGTCAGTACTTGGTGCATCCTCTCTTTCATTTATAAAGCTATTTAGAAACGCGACTTAAATGCTGTTGCATCACGGTATTCAAGAACTAAGTGTTTCACCCCTTATAGTACTTTAACTGGATTCATTTGAACTGAAAATCAAGGAATACAGGTCTTCAACTCTGCCATGAGAGCAGAGTGCATTCAACCATCTGATAAGGAAGTATAACATATTTTGCTCTAGCTTATGCAAAAACAATCCATAAAGCAACAAACCTGTTAAAGTATCAGGGGGTAGCCGTGTTAGTCTGTATCTACAAAAACAACAAGGAGTCTGGTGGCACCTTAAAGACTAACAGATTTATTTGGGCATAAGCTTTTGTGGGTAAAAACCTCACTTCTTCAGATGCATTGTATTCAAGCAAACTCACGTGAATGAAAGAGCTCCCACCATCATCTTCTCTTTCTCCTCACTTCTCTCCTCCTGAGTCCTTCCCTAAGCTCCCTGTAGTACTCTTAAGTACTGCACTTATAACTTCTGCACTATTCATTCTGTATTAGATATAACAGTAGGAAACTCTGAGTTATTTTAAAAAATAAATGCACCAATGACTTCAGCTGATATAAGCATGCTTTACTCTCACAATTTTCCAGTTTTAAATGGGTCATCCAGTCTGTTCTTCCCGCTTCTATAACTTTATATGTTTTCAAGTGGAATGAGTCAGGATGCTAAGGGTTCAGAAACAGTTTGTCTGGTTTTGCAGCATGTACTATTTTGAAAAGAAGTAGATATTCTTACATATTGCACATGTTTAATACAGACGCTCCCCGGGTTACACAAATCTGACTTACGGAAATCCGCACTTTTGGAAAACGTTCCATATGTTCCATAAGCTGCCTTTTTTTTTTTTGGCGTAATTGTTGGAGATACGTTCCCGACTTACGCAAAATTTGACTTATGCAAGGCGTTCTGGAACAGAACGCTTGCATAAGTTGGGGAGCGTCTGTACAGCAAATTATAAAACTTTCTCTATGCAAATGCTTATTACCACAATAGAATTTAATCACTCCTTTGGACCTACAGTATCAGACAACTGTTTTGTTACAACCTGCAGGTAATAACAACACACATTTAAAATACACTGAAGTAATATTAAGCATCTATCTTTAACCCACACAAAATGAAGTCAATAGGCTTAATTCACTTTGCTATGCCCATGCAGCAGGATATGTGATATCTAACATCACCCACTACTATGAGGGCCCTGTAGTAACCAGGAACAATGGGGTGAATTAAAGATGAACCAGAAGCCTCCACTCTGAATTTCCTTGCTATTGTGAGTTTAATGTTACTTTAATTTCATTTTCATATGTGATATATTATATTATAAATCTCCCAAATCCATCATAGTGAACACAGAGACACCTTGGCTAAGTGCACTGGTCATCAAATGACCTTGCTTTTCAAAGTCAGTTCTGATTTCATTTATCATTCTGACAGCTTATGAAATAAAGAATAATTACATAAGTATTTTGAAATCCAAGTGCTGCTCCTCTGGGCATAAAATCCAGTGTGCTATTTTTAAGAAACAAACCTCTTCTAAGGTAAACACATTCAAATACAGGGCACCCTCTCTATGTTGCTTCTTGGAAGTTAAGGACTGTGTGTGAGAGTTACAGCAGACATAAATAATTAAGCAAAATTTGGTAATGAATATTACTGAGAGCTCGAGTCTTAGGGCTTGATCTCACACTGGTTTCACACGGATAAAATTCCATTGACTTCAACACTTGATTTACACTGATATAAGTATGATCAGAATCAGGCCCTAATGTATTGCCCTCCTATGCTGAAGACAGCTTTATAACACACAGCCTTAGTCAAAGTCAGTTCAGTGGTAAATCCTAGCTGTTACTATTGTTGCATTATGCATGTAGGACCTATCTTTTTTCCTTAGAAAATATGTACACTAATGTATCTACCCAAACAATATGTTTGTAGGTAAAACAGAGCCTGGACGTAATGCTGCAGAACAATATTGACAGAAAAACATCCTTCCTCCCACCCTAATACACACAGAAATTAAAGTTGCCAAATAAATATAGCCAGTTTCATGATGCTAGCTGAAACACTGATGGTGGCTTCAAGTACTACAGGTCTGCCTCTAAACCAAATTAGAATCACAGATTACACGTCTGCTTGTAGTACAGTAATAAACACTAGCAAACAATCATTACATCCAATTAGGCTGAGTACTTTTCTTAACTGGGTCATTTACTAGTCTATCTTGCTCTTAGAAGTAAATTAAATGTGTAAACTTATATTTAATTACCTGTAACAGAACTCTTAAAGGCAACATGTCTGAGTGCCCTTAACTTCTCATTTTTTAAAAAAGGGAGTTTAAAATGCAAAAGTAACTGCTTCCTAAAATAATAATCTTTAGATCCATGGGCAGATATTGATTATATCGATGCTGACAAGCTGGGACACATTCATTTTTCATTTGTAAGCTGAACTTTTTATAAAACAATAACTGTGAAACAGAACCTTCCTGCACCCCCCCCTCCCCACACAAGCAATTTTCTTTAGATCAGGGGCCAAATCCAGATGGAAAGGAAAGGAGAGGGAAAGAAATAGAAAAAAATAGAAAAGATATGAACTTAAGCCCAGAAATATATAAATGGGTCTGGGCAGCTGTGGTGGGGAGAAGTGAGAGAAGTATTTGAAATAAACTCCAAGTCAGCAGAGCAGAACCCGAATTCTTAACCCGCTCCAAAGAAGGGTGAAAAAGAACCTAACAGTGTTTAGGCTTCCACATCATCCTTACATCGAGGTAATCAAAAAAACCCTTTAAATTAGTAGAGTAATAATGTTTTTTTTTCTTGTTTTTACTGCTGGAGGCACCAATGTCATTGATGTATTCCACAAAAGGAAAAAAGGAAACCAGTATCATGTACATTAAGTAGATACTGTCATACCAACATCAATATCAGCACAGTGATGCCCAAAGCTATAAAGAATCCACAGGGATGGTGTAGTGCTCTAAGCCTCCACTTAGAAATATCTAGATCCTATAATGATGGATTTCAAATCTGGCAGGGTTGACTCAGTCCATCATTCCAAGGTGGTTCCATGCCATATACTGTTTGAGTTTTTCATATGTCTGCTCTGCATAGATGTTATAGACTCCATGGCACTTTTGTTGAGTGTAGGAGTTTGCCTTGTTTCCTTGCTAACATTTTTCCTCTCCCACACCCACTTTTGTGCAGTGTGTGGACTGGTGCTGTAGTTATACTGGGCTGATTCTCCTCTCACATTGGTGTAAATGAGGAGTACGTTTGTTGAAGTCAACAACATTAGACAGCGCAAGCAAGAGGATAATCAGGCCCATATTTTGGGGAATGCTTTGGGATTCTTCCAATTAACAAGCACTACACAAAAAATATAAAATAAATATATGAAGAACACATGATAATGGATGCTGTACCATAACTTACTATACATGCAGTTAGAAGACATTTTTTGAATATGTATAAAGAAGTTAAATCTGATATCATAATTGATAGTGTTGCCAAACTGTCTTTCAGTCATCTTGTTCAGTACTTTGGCCATTATTATTGAAAACCATGATGCATGTCTCTGGTGCTAAACGAAATAATAAAGAAATCATACAAATAATAATGCAACATAATTCAATGCAAAAATACCCCAATGATGCTATAGGGCTAAATTTCTCATTTACAGCTAGTCGAGCAGAATAGTACACAGCTGCATTGCCCCAGGAGCAGCCATGGGGAGGAAATTTCACCTCTGAGACAGGAAGATCAGATGTGCTGGTGCCTTGTTGTGGTGGCAGAGAAATGGAGCCAAGGCTCTGCCCGTTCCATGGTCCTTTCCACCTACCTGCATGGGGGAAAGTCCTGGATGTGCAGACTCCATTTCTCCCCTTGTATATCCCGCTTTTCCTCTCCCTTCCAATCCATGCAGAGGAGATACAGGGAACAGGGCC
>NW_020664499.1:6928310-7030161 GCF_002925995.2 Terrapene triunguis
CGCCACACTCTGCATGAGGGGAAGGGGGAAATCCCGGACATTTCTACTTTATTAGAAATCCCCCCCGGACCGCCATTTAAAGCTGAAAAAGCCAGACATGTCCGGGGAAAGCCGGACGGATGGTAACCCTAACCATGGTGAGATCTGGTCTACACTACAAACGTAGGTCAACATAAGCTGCATTAAGTCGATCTAATAATGTATGCGTCTACACTACTGAGTCCTTTCCGCTGACCTACGTGGCCTGTAAAATTAACTTCTGAACTCTATCTCCGCGAGAAGCGTAGCGCTCGATTCGACATCCAAGGGTCAACATGGGGATAGTGTAGACACTGTGTTGTGTAATTCGAATGAATTGGCCTCCAGGAGGTGTCCCACAGTGCTCTGTTGTGACTGCTCTGGAGAGCACTTTCAACTCCACTGCACATCAGCCAGGCACACAGGAAACAGCCGATCCCCTGTTAAAGCCCCAGGACCTTTGGATTTTCATTTCCTGTTTGATCAGTGTGGAGAGCCAGTACAGCACAGCTGATCATGGAGACTCAAGGCCGCAAACATGCTTCAGCACGGAATATAAGAGGTGGTGGATCTTATTGCTCTGTGGGGAGAAGAGTCTGTGCAGGCAGAGCTCCGATCCAGCAGAAGAAACGCTGACATCTATGCCAAGATTGCACAGGGCATGGGGGAGAAGGGCTACACCAGGGACACGCAGCAGTGCTGCGTGAAAATAAAAGAGTTTCAACAAGCGTACCAGAAGACAGGGGAGGCAAACACTTGTTCTGGTTCTGCCCCACAGACATGGCACTTTTATGAGGAGCTGCAAGCAATTCTCTGCAGCGACCCCACCACTATGCCACAACGCTCCATGGATACGTCCCAGGAGCCCCGGGCGACCTCGAGCAACAACGAGTAGGACATTTTTGACGAGGAAGGGGAGGAGGAGAAGGAGGAGAATGTGATGCTGGCATGCAGAGGATCCATTCTCCCCAACAGCCAAGAACTGTTTTTAACCCTGGAGCCCATCCCTTAACAAGACCAGTTGGTGGCAGAATGTGACGCCGGGGAAGGCATCTTTGGTGAGTACACATTTCCAATCAAACCTTAGGGGTTACATGCTATTATTTTTTTATATTTAAAATGAACAAGAAAGTAGGTGTAATGGGTATCAGTGGCCACTCCAGCTACAGAGGGTGCTCTCCGAAAAACACTTTTTCTGTGCATGGGAATGGCCCAGGAATCCTCCATGGAGAACTCTAGGAAGCCTTCATGGACGTACTCTGCAGTCCTTTGCAGAAGGTTTCTGGGGAGGGCTGCCTTATTTCATCCACCACAGTAGGACACTTTCCCGCGCCACTCCAGTATCAACTCTGCTGGCATCATTGCAGCATAAGGACCAGGTCTGTACCCAGATGCTTACAGCATCTGCTCCCTTGCTGCTTCTGTTACCCTCATGAGAGTGATATCACATAGGGTCACCTAGGGGAAACGTGGGGAGTTTTGAATGCTAGCCCTTAAACCACAAACAATTCAACAAGTAATCCACCCCCCGTTTGGGGACATCTGGGTGTCACAACCACGCTTTCCCAAAAGTGCCGTGGTTGTGGTTAGACGAGATCACCATGTATTGCAAGCAGCGCTGAAAAAAAATAAAATAAGGCGGGGGGGTTTGGCGGCTTCCTGTTTGTCTCCCTTCCCCTCGCAACCCGGCGCTTTTGTAAAAAACAAACTATTTGGGGGGCTTTACACTGGTGCCTGTCCTCAAGGCGCATCCAGGTTGCTAGGGGACAAGGGGCTTTTCTCAAGTTCCAACCTGCGATCCCAAGGATCTCTTCACAAAAGCAGCAGCACAAGACCTCTTGTCCATGCCTCGTGGCCTTACTCACCATGGCTGGAGCAGCAAACTGACTCTTGTAATAGCCACCAGTTGTGATTACGTTGTGGCTTGCAGTGTAGTGTATTGAGGGGTGGGTTTTTTTCTTAATAACAATAATTAACCTTGCACCAGAAACAATGTATGCAGTCAATGGTACCCTTGTGCTTTGCATTCCTTGCAGCTGAAACCTTGTCTGTCGGCACATCCTCCACACTGGGACAGAGACTTTCCCAGATTAGAAGGTGGAAAAAGACGACTCAGGAGGACATGTTCAGTGAGTTAATGCGTGCCTCCGAGTGACGAGACGGAGCTCGGAGCATGGAGGATTACACTCTCCAAGAACCTGGACATGGACAGGAGAGCATGCAGGGAACACGAGCATGCCACGCAGGAAGAGATGCTGTGGATTATGAAGGAGCAATCAGATATGTTGAGGCGTCTGGTTGAGGTTCAAGAAAGGCAGCTGGATGCTAGAGTCCCTCTGCCGCTATTGCTGAACCTGCTTCCATCATCGCCCAGTTCTACATCCACCTCCCCAAACATCCGGGGGGGGGGGAGGGGGAGAGAAGAGTTCGGCATCCCTTGCACTCAACACCAGGGGAGGGTACAAGGACCAGAAGGCACCCATTCCCACACCTTTGATTGTTATTGAAGTGCATCTATAAAGTAAGCTTTCCTTGTTTCTCCCCCCTTTTATCATCAGCCCTTTTGCCCCAGGTTATCTTACCTTTTTTTTTTTTTGCAGTCTCTGTTTGTGTGCGTAATAAAACTTAACAGATTGAGGAAAAAAGGCTCTTTATTCATTCAACACACAGTGGTTGGTGGGGGTAGAGTTTACAGGGGAGAAAATGCACTGGAGGGGACAGTTTGGTAAGGAACACCATAGATAAGTGTCACATTACTCTGGCTCATTGTTGAAACTGGTTTTTAAAGCCTCATGGAGGCACAGAGCCCCTCAGTGTGCTCTTCTTATTGCCCTGGTGCCTGGCTGCTCAAAATCAGCTGCCAGGCGATCTGCCTAAACTCCCCACTCCCGCGGGAAACTGTTCTCCTTTGTTTCACAGATATTATGGAGTACACAGCAGGCAGCAATAACAATGGGGATATTGCTTTCACTGAGGTCTAACCTAGTAAGCAAACAACACCAGTGACCTTTTAAATGTCCAAAGGCGCATTCCACCACCATTCTGCACTTGCTCAGCCTACAATTGAACCAGTCCTTACTGCTTTCCAGGCTGCCTGTGTATGGCTTTATGATCCATGGGAGCAAGGGGCAGGCTGCGTCTCCCAGGATCACGATTGGCATTTCAGCATCACCAATGGTTATTTTGAAGTCTGGAAAGAAAGTCCCTGCTTGCGGCTTTCTGAACAGACCTGTGTTCCTAAAGATGCGCGCGTCATGCACCTTTCCTGACCATCCCACGTTGATGTTGGTGAAATGGCCCCTGTGATCCACCAGCACTTGCAACACCATTGAGAAGTACCCCTTTCAGTTTATGTACTCTTTGGCAAGGTGGTCTGGTGTCAAAATTGGGATATGTGTTCTGTCTATTGCCCCACCACAGCTAGGGAACCCCATTGCGGGAAAACCATCCACTATGTCCTGCATGTTGCCCAGAGTCACAACCCTTCTTAGCAGAAGTCTATTGATGGTCCTGCTACGTTGGATCACAACAGATCCCATGGTAGATTTACCCACTCCAAATTGATGCCCCATTGACCAGTAGCAGTCTGGCATTGCAAGCTTCTACAGAGCTATCGCCACTCACTTCTCCACTGTCAGAGCAGCTCTCATTTTAGTATTGCTGCACTTTAGGGCTGGGGAAAACTCTTCACACTGTTCCTGGAAAGTGGCATAACGCATTCAAAAGTTCTGCAGCCACTGCTCATCATCCCACAACTGCATAATGATGCAGTCCCTCCAGTCAGTGAGTGTTTCCTGGGCCCAGAAAAGGTACACAGACTCAACCATGTCAAGGTGATGCATGACTGTCGCCAGCAACTACAAACTGCTCTGCTCTATGTCTTCCAGCAGGGCCGCTTGCATGGCATCACACTCTTCTGCGCGGTGGCTCCTGTATTGGCTGAGTCAATACTGCAGGACAAGGTGAGAGGTGTTTGTAATGCTCACAGTTTACAGTTGAGTGGGGTCCAGGCTTATCGTGCTATAGCGTCCATGCGGGTAACCAAGGCATACAAAAAAAGGCGCGAAAAAGGCTTGATTTGTTTGCCGTTGATTTCAGGGAGGGAAGTAAGTGCATCATGGGAGGCTAATGCCATGATCCCACAACCACCCGCGCCAACGTTTTGGTCCCATAAGGCATTGCAAACCCAACCCAAACTTCCACTCGGCTACGTGCACTGTGGGATAGCTACCCACAGTGTCGATGTGAGCCCTGCTAGTGAGGATGCACTCGGCCGATACAATGAGTGTAGTGTGAACATGCAAGATCAACTTGCTTAAATCGAAGGCTCAGTGTCAACTTACATGAAGTCGACTTAACTTTGTAGTGTAGACATGGCCTCAGACTCTCTGTATCTAGTTGCAAGAACTGCAAAACTTAACAGCACTAATGAATGACTCAGTCTTGAACGGTTTTTATAGACCCCAAAGTATTTTCTTTACAGGACATGTGGGAGCCTCTTCCCCTTTGGCTTTCTCTGTCCAGTTCACTGCCAATGCCAACAGCTGAAGTTCTGTTTCATTTTTTAAATCTCATTATGTTTTGTTTAGACTGGTATACAAAACACTATAATTATTTATATCAGACAGAGGAGCAGGGGAGGGTAGCAGAAGATGCTTAAGTTTTGTCTTTATTCTGGCTCTGATGAAATATATACGTATATAAATATATATATTCCTAAGAAAAAGTGCCCTGAAGGTCTGGCTGCTGAATTTTTCTGGCATGTGTCACAATGTTTAAAGTTTAGGACTGCAGTGAATTCTGTTGAAAAAGCCCTTCCAAGTTCACAAGAGAACTACCATTTGCCTGCTAGGCATGCTTTTCAGTGGGAGCTGAAACTGGGTCCACTGAACTGCCAGAAAACGAACTCCCCTAATTCAGCATGGCTGCTAAAGACATAAGGTAGCATTCAGAATTAAACCATTTTCCTGTGATCTCTGTCTGAGCGAGGAAAGGGGTTGGAGTCTGAGGAAAGGCAAAGAGTGTTAAGGTTTAAGCATCACACATGAAAGAAGAAGAGCCTGATTCTGAACTTGTGCAGTTTTTATGCTGGAGTAACTCAAATGACTATAATGGAGTTACTCCTGAATTATACCAGTGTATGATCATAATCAGGCCTGAAGAGAGAAGGGATGGGTCAGAGCAACCCAAGACCCAAAATAGTACTTTCCCAAGCCCTGCTCAGAAATGTAGGGCTTGATTTCCCACTGCATTACTCCAGTTTTACCACAGTGTAGCTTCGCTGAAATCAGTCAAGCAACACCGGCATAAAACTAGTCTAACACACTGGTGAATCTGGCCTTAGACATTTATGTGCACAGACCTTACATTTGTAAACTCTATGCACACATAGAGACTTCAGAGGCACAACGATTTCAGCCACCATAAATGATAACAAGACTTCCCATTTTTACCTTTTAGATTTATTTACTTATTTATCATCTATAAAACCAGAGCCTGTTTGTTTCAGAAGTGTGGAGGTGCAAGCTAGGAAAAGAAGACACAGCTGACAGCCAGGAAAGAATTAATATTTACTACGAAGAAAAACAAAACCTTAATTTGCTGTTTATTGACTAGCTTAGTCTTTTTGCCAGTCTTTCTTTTGTTTATGGTTATTCACGTAGCTGGAGTTGACATAGCTTAGGTTGACCTTTTGTGGTGTTTACACCACGCTGGGTAGACAGGAGAAACTCTCCCATAGACTTACCTTATGCTTCTTGCTCTGGTGGAGTACCAGAGTCGACAGGAGAGTGATTGGCAGTCGATTTAGCGGGTCTACCTGCTAAATCGACCCCTGGTGGATTGATTGTGGCACGTCGATCCCCTGGTAAGTGGAGACAAGCCCTAAGTGTCGATATCCGTGTACAAGAATATATGTGACTGATGGATAAAAATCTGCAGGATTGTTGCGACGTAGAGGAATTCCTATTGATTCAATTCACTAATAGTTAATATAATTTCATAATAATGTTGTCCTCTCATCCAAGCATATCAAAGTACTTAAAAGATATTAGTTAATTAAGATTCACCGGACCTCTGTGAGGTAGGATAATGTTATCCCCACTTTAGAGTTGGGTAAACAGAGGTGCAGAGAAATTAAAACGACCATGTTCGAACATTGGGTGCTTAAATCAGGCCAGTTTTATTTAGGTGCCTAAGATTTAGGCACCTAATAAAACTGGCCTGATTTTTCAGCGATGCTGAATATCCTAACTCCCACCAGTGTCACTGGGAGTTGCCCAGGGCCATCCGAGGGCAAAATTCACCCAGATGAATTGGATCAACAAAAGGCTTTGTACACTAAAGACCCATGGTAGAGCTGTAAGTGCGTCAGAAGCCATGGAGCACACAGCCACATTGGCAAGCTTTTGGATCCCTTATATGCCTCTGAAGAGTTCTCTTTGCTGGCCCTATGTGTGTTATCATCAAGCTTTAGGAGGAGGAACCGTAGGTTCTGCAATTACCAGGTTTCAGCAACTAAGACACTGCAAAGGTGTTGCAGGCCACTATTCTTGATTTATGGGGTTGGGTGGCTGTACTTCAGCCTGTGCCTAGCCACAGTGAGGATGTACATCCCAGCTCCCACATGACTCACCCACTTAAAGCTTGGTTACTGGGATATTAAGCAGATACAGCAAATTTCATCTTATGAAAGGAGCCAGCATGCTTGCATCTATCATTTGCACTGGGCAGGGCCAGCACTTCCATTTAGGCGACCTAGGCGGTTGCCTAGGGCGCCAGAATATGGGGGGGCGGCATTTTGCCGCCCTCGGCGGCAATGCTGGGGCGGAGGGGTCCTTCCACACTCTGGGTCTTCGGCGGCAATTCTGCGGCGGGTCCTTCACTCACTCCGGGACCCGCTGCTGAAGTGCCCCGAAGACCGGGAGCGCAGAAGGACCCCCCCTGCTGCAGAATTGCCGACGACGACTGGGAGCACGGAAGGACCCCCGCCTAGGGCGCCAAAAACCCTGGCGCCGCTCCTGGCACTGGGACACACATTATGAGAAGTGGATATATTTTACTTCCCATTTCAGGATACTGAAAGACAGATATTAAAAACACTATATTGCTTGTACTATTAAGATGTTACAGTATGGAAAATTTTCAAGAAAATACTGATCAATATTTAAGGAAAAAACCCTCAAAAACATAAATTGGACATCTGCAAAAAAAATTGAGTATAATTTAATTTTGAAAAGGAAGAGAATTATGTTTTCCCTCATATTTTAACCAGGTTACTCCCATTTATACATAGCTTCATTTTCCCAAGGGTTATGTGCAGACCTCCACCATGCGACTTACAAGTTTCTTCAGCTACACCTTAATTTCAGAGTGGAGAATACAGAAATCACATCATTTAAATGAGCGCCATGTTAGACGACAGTTTTGTTTGTTACATGATAATCTGCGAAACACAGGTCGTCAGGAGAGGCAGAAATGGGCCCAAGGCATTTCTGTTTTATTTGAGCATCACTGAGACTGAATAGAGAAGGAGTGAGCACTAGGTCACTACAGAGCACTCTTGAGGAGCTTTTTCTTCTGGAAGATTTTACATTTAGTTTTATAAATATAATCAGTGTATCAGAGAAAGACAGACTTCCTCAGCACATGACTAATTTTTTATTCATTAGACTTTATTCTCTTAGACAAAGTTCAGGAAGAAGAGAGAAAAACTTGAGTGACCGTATATTAGTGCCTTTAAATACCTAATTTCTACCTGGAGATTTTAATTTCTCCTAGTTTTGTTTAGAAGCTAGATCTAAGGTTTTTAATTATTATTTTTGTTGCTCTCATTCTGTATTTGTAAATTCTCAGTTGCCTTTAATTAAGATCTCTCTAGACTGATTTTTTTTTTAACAAAATGGGAGTATGCTTATTAAGTGGATTCTCCTAGGCTTTCACAGCTTTTATATATCTATTAGAAGATGCAAGTGCAGTGTGGGCTGAGATTTGTGCTAATCTCAAAGGGCCAAATTCTGCTCTCAGATACACCCAATAAAAATCAGGAGCAACTCCATTATCTTCGGTGGAAATACTCTAGAATTACACCATGGTAACTAAGAGCAGAATCTGGTGCAAAACGAAGGTGGGTTTTTTCACCCTAAATTAGTTGTTTATTGTTCTTTTGATAATTACATACACAAAACTATCATCCTATTGGGATCACCTAATTAGTATCAAAATGATTTTACTTAATTACTGCTGTAAATGGAATATATAGGATTTCCTCAGTTAAAATAATTACACATACAGTTTAATGTCAATTATGCAACACTAATATTTAGTTTATAGATTACTTCCTACATAGTGAACAGGACTCATTAGGATGCGGTTATTATAACAATAGTTTTGACAGACAGTTTCTAGCAAGAGCACTTGAATCGTATGTTTGCATAGCAAGCTCTTTAAAGCATGGCTGTAGGATATAGGCACTCATAAAGGTAACAAAACAGGATTTATAATGCACACACCACTGTCATTTACAGTAAAACCTGAAGCTATAAAAACAGGCTGCTTGACAAAACCACAATAATCACGCTAGAAGGCATAAATTAAAAATCTCCATCCTCCACATTTACAGAACCTTGTCAAGTTTGTACCACAGCCTGTCACTTTTAATCACTCTTCCTTCAAGGTTTTACTACCATACTATTAGCTGCATCCTACAGGTTTATATTTAAAAAAAATATTTTAAAACCTTTGATCATGTATTCTGAGCATTAAAAACACTCCAAAATCACAACTTTAACTAGCATATTAAAGAAAGCTGAAGTTATGACCATTCTAGCAAAAATGATAAAAATAAATACTTTGTACAATTATTTTTGGACTACAGACCCTGTTCTGTTGCAGCTCCTAGTTATTCTGAATGAAAAGGAAAAAAGATAAGAAGCAAAGTGTTCTGTTTAAAGCAGAATATTATTTAATGCAGAGCTCTACAGGGCCAATTTTTCTGTTTTCTTACCTGTGGAGGGAAACAGACCATATCACTTACATCTTGAGATGAGGAAAGGATTGTGGAAAAAGACAGTTACATGTTGCTTTTTAATCCATCCATCATAGAGGATGTATTTGAGGATTATTTATGCATAGAGTCTAATTTTAAAAAACAACTGAAATGAACTCTGAATCTTTGAATTTAAATATGTAAACACACACTTTAGACTAATAAAAACTTCCTTTAGAATATGGAAACAAAATGAAAATAAACATCTATCAAATTGCCAAGTTTACATTTGCACACAGTGTTCATCCAACCCTGTTTGTCATTTGACTCACCTTTTTCTAACATATTTCTTTTCACCGTTTTTTGCCACCAGTTGAATGCAGAGACAACTACTGTTGACTTTGCATTCATCTGTAGGTTTCCCTGCAGCTGAATGTAGCCTACATTTTGAGCACATATTTTGGATTTTTATGCCATCAAAAACTTTGAAGACTTTTTTCTTTTTCCATATAAAAAGCAAATGCAACAGGAGCCTGCTACTCACTGTGAGCAGTAACTTAGGGCTAGTACAAGGTGCTGAGGAATGAACAGGGCTTCTTGGAAACAGGATAAGTTTAGACCATTTTTCTGCTGAGTGAACTTGTTGGACCTGATCTTTGACCTTGTATTACTTTTCTCCTCCATTCACCAGCTTCCTTTTTCTGATCTTACTGGTTAAAAATTTGTTTTGCTTGCAGTGGAATGCAGGGCAAAACAGGAAGAGGTGTACTTCCACCCACCTCTACCATTTTATGGGCAGGCCCCTTGTCACCTGGCTAACCAACTCCAGCATTTGTAAGAAGCATAGGTAATTCACCAGTGACAGCCTTTCTAACAAAACAGTGCCATCCGTCACTGTTGTGCCACTTGGGGTGTAGTTCCAATCTCTGGCCATTGCCTTGCAATCTGGGTTTAAGAGGCCAACTTCTTTCCCCCTCTTTACTGTACTCTTTGATCGCTAATAGATTTTAATTGCTATACCAGTTTCCTGCAAGTCATTTGGGGCCAAAGCCTCACTTGCTTTCATTTTCTATCCCCATGAATTCCCTATCCTAAAAACCTGCCCCACAACCTATAGATTTCTAGTACAAACATTTGATTCTTTTTGTTTCATGTTTCCAATTTTTGGGTACACACACAGGGACTCCTTAATGGCTTCACCTCTCATTCCCACTTTTATTAAATCTTAAATAAAAATCCTTGCATGATTTTTGAAGTTTCTAAGATGCCTAGGCTAATAGAACATCCAGGAAACAATCTTCATGTACCAGCTAGAAAAATGTCAATGTAAGAGACACATAAATACTTCCATCCCACAAGCAAAGGAACATTAAAAGAGAACTGCATTATTAGTGCAACTGACATGTTTAAGTGCTCACAGATGGAAGTTCATATTTGTGTAGTGATTAACAGTGAGCAATAGGTATTGTAATCTAGCCTACTCTATTTACATAATTATTGATGAACATGCTGTTGATAAACAATGCAAGCATTAGGATATTAAATTTCTTACAATTAAGTGACTAAGAAAGCTGTTTATTGCCTTCCCCTATACCCTCCGTTAATAAGATCGACATTGCAGATGTTCATGTATGCTGCATTGATGTTTAATGATGCATGATGCTTTAGGTGGTTCCCATAACCTTGCTTTGTCTACTATGAGCTGCCTCGATTGATATGATAATAGAGAAAAGAGGTCTGAAACAAGCTGGGCTGTACTGGCACAATTTGCATAACCTTTAAATTTGCCATTATTTGATAGCCAACTGCTCCTAAAAATTCTTGTTCAGTTGTCACTGACAACAATATATTGTACAAACACTATTCTGAAACTTGCGAGGTGGGGGGAAGGCGCGGAGGAGGAGATATTGCTTGTGGCACTTGTTTTATTCTATCAGAAAAGGTACTCATTATCAAATTTCTAAAGCCAACAATTTGGAATGGAATTCTGCAGTTTCATCCTGTGATCAATTGCTATTAGCCACAATGCATGGCCCAGCATCAATTCAGGTTCACAGTGCAATATCACAGTGTCAGATTTCAAGTGCTACAAATATTTGCCTTCACAGAACATCTTTTTCCTGTCCTCCCCTCCACACCCCAGTTAATGGGCAGTTAACAAAACTAAAAACATCAAGTCAAGTAAACTCAACATGAATATGTCTATGAACTTTAAATCTCACCAGGATGACTGGATGTATCTTTTTAAAACAATCAGTATTATTATTATTATATTGTTATATCACCTTGCATGTATGACCATAAAACTAACTGTATACAAACAATTGTTCACAGTGTTGTCGTAGCTGTGTTTGTCCCAGGATCCGAGAGACAAGGTGGGTGAGGTAATTATTTTTATTGGACCAACTTCTATTGGTGAAATCAAGAGACTACTCAACTACTTATGTTAAATAATCTGTTCCACCTTCTATTTAGCTGTGACACTGTGAATACCTTTCCCAGACCTGAAGAAAAACTCTGTGGAGCTCAAAAACTTGTCTCTTTCACAAACAGAAGTTGCTTCAATAAAAAGATATTACCTCACCCACCTTGTATCTTGTCCTTCTTATTTAACAGATCTGCTTACTTTACTGACACAAATAAGTCTTTATTTTACTCCTCTTAGCAATGTAGAATGCATACAGATAGGAGAGAGTGAGCAAGAATCTCACAGAGGATAAACCAAGTTGTTAATTAAATATCAACTGCAGACTCTTCTCCTTGTGGTATTCATGTGTACACCTAAATTGTACTTTAAATATACCTCATCAGTGTCAAGCTTATTGATGATGCTGTGTGAACAACAAAGGTCAGAGTTTGATTTCCAAATATTGGAGTTAAAGTCATTCCCACCCTTTTATTTGAAAACAGGAAAATTTATTATGGAAACTTTTGAGTCACACTAACCACAAAAAGGACAGGAGTACTTGTGGCACCTTAGAGACTAACAACCACATAATCTCACCAGTCCACTTTTAAACAATTTTCACCTTTTAGAGTGAACCCTCACTTGACTATTTTTATATTCGTGCTAGGTATGTTGGTGCCCTATACAAATAATTATCTCCAGACTCCTGACCCAAAAATCAGTAAAGCACGTCCCCTCCAACTATTTCCTTTCTCTATTTCCTCCATCTTTTTCTACTAGCCACCCATCTCTGTTCTGTCCTTCCTAGAACAAAGAATCCATTGTCTGTCTGGGCACCCTCCTTCCACAGCCTGCACTGCCTGGGAACGGGCCCCCCGGCACAGAAACATCTGATCAGATGGCTACTTCCTGCAGTGGGTTTCCCCCGAGAGTCACTGACATGCCCCCTCCCACATATCCTTATTTTGTACAATAATTTTATGGTGACTATTTGAGCTTGTGAAGATTAGAGGACTGACAATGTAAGTTCTGTCATCTACAGCAAAAGCACGACACAGATAGCTACAATTTAAACTTTCCTACAATCCTCACTCAACTATAATCACAAGATGGGAACTAAAGTGTCTAAATTAAAGATGATAAGACTATTGGAGTCTGTAGGACACCTTCCAGCAGAGACTGCTGTTCAAACTTTTTTGTGATGATTTGTTATGAAATGATCTGCTATCAAATATAACAAGGCTAAGATTTCCAAAATTCTGGAAAAAAGACTCCTCTACATAAAATGTGCTACCAAGGTGCCATTGGCATAAGTGTCCAGTTCTTTCTGTACCTCATTTGTAAGAGACTACAAAGCGTATACCCTAAGGTAAAATGTGTTACCAAGCCTTTGAATATATAGAAAGTTCTCTACTGATGAACGTGCAGGTGAATATGAGAAGTGAACCAGAGGATGCAGACAAGGTACAATACATACAAAGATGAGTGCAGCAGTAGCAATAATTAAGTACAAATGAGCATTTTGTTGTAAGTTCTTTACTACCATAAACAATCCCCACTAAAGTGAATGGGATTTCCATTGACTTCAATGAAGTTTTCAAATAATTTCATATTTTTGCAAGTATTCCAGCTGACACTTCAAACTTCAATAGCATGCTGCTAGTCCCCACCCCCTAATATCTACAGGCAGCCTAGAAAAAATGAGCAAAAGGTGTCAGCCACCTTATTCCAAAAAGAACTTAGAAAATGCATAGTATAATGTCACAAAATGTCATTGTGGAAAGTTTAATACCCTTACTTAACTGAAGAGTGGTAAAGGCTGCAGTAGTTACTTGCGATGTTACTAGCAATACTAGAGTACCAGATCCATAAGATTTGTAAAAATCTAATTTGTCATCTTCCCAAAAGGTTTTTAACTTTGAGCTCGAGAGTGCAGTGCTTCATGATGTGTTCAGACTCATGTCTTCTAACACATCTAAGCCCACCCAGACAACGGATTTACTCACTGATACTAGAGTTATAAGTTCAAATTGGCCTTGATCTTGGACAGTATGACATTATCAGAAAGCCATTAACGGTCTGAAACTGAAACACAAGCTCATTAATAAAAGCAAAACCATACAAAGGTTAAAAAAGGAAGTTATATTAAAAGTATTGATCATGACCCAGGGCACCACAGACATTGATCTTCCTGCATCCCCACAAGAAAAAATGTTAAAGCCAACTTATTATTATGATCTATTATGAAACCTGCTGAAGTAGTTGGCTCTTTAATCCCATACAATGAAAAAAAATAATCACACATAATTAGGGTAAAACGAAAATAGATTTCTAAAAAATCTGTAGTAGAATTTAGGTAATAAGCATGACATCAGATTAATCTCACAAAAGAATCACCAGATTAATTTATGTGACATAAAAATGGATACCATACCTGAGGTTTTCATTTGTTGCTTGAGCTATGATTTGAACCCAAAGGTTGGGAGGTGAAAGACTAGTGTACTATAACCCTCTTAATCACCTGCACTGTGTATCACCTTATTAAACAGCATGGGCTGTTCAACGAGAAATGGGCTGTATCAAACGCTGAATGTTACAGCAGAATAAAATATGCACATGAATTCATTAGAACACTGAATTTAAATTTTGAAATACACATTTAATGAAAAGTTTATAAAAGAATGATTGTACGTTGAATATGTATCAAATAAATATTTTTTTCTGAATAACGATTTTAAGCAGGTATACAGGAAAGCTATGACTGAGGCCCAAATATGTACTTGCCCTAAGCCAAAGACAAGGTGAAGAACCATTCAGCTGAACTCTATTGGGCAGTGCCCTTCTGATTCGTGTAGATTGTCTCTCCCCATTAACCGTCTTTTCAAATAAACTTTGCAATTACTGTGTTACGTTTTACAGGAAAGATAGATAAGTTCCAGAATGATCTCTATGGATCTTTCAACCACATGAGCTGTGGGTTCCTGATGTGCTATCTCCTCAACTGAATTCATGTTGGTTCATTTTGAGGATGTCTAAAGGGAGTCGGTTGGCAGTGGTTGACAATTGCGTCATCAGTAATATTATTGATCTATTATGCAATTTGAAAAATGGCACCCTTCAAAGATCTATCCCGTACACCATATTGTTCAGTTATAAGCTGAGCTGGCAGTGGCGTTTATAGCTACTTTAACAGGTCTTTCCATTATAAGACCTTGTTTTCAGATGCTCAGAACTTTGCTAAACTTTAAGCATCCAGGCTGCAATTTTTCAGGAGTCTGTTTCAGCAAAAACAACTCAACCATTTCCAAGAAGGTTAAGGAACAGTATGCTGTTTTGCCAATTAAAAAAAAATTCTGACAACCATTTCCCTAAGAAGCTTTTGCATCCCCATGCTTTGGAGCTGGGAATTAATATTTGGCAAGGGATTTTGCCCTAGGGTCAGACAGATGCTTTTTGCTATTCCTATGAAAATCCATCCCAATTTGAGAAAGTTATAAGCCCCTGAAATCCATTTCAGTATTACCAAGCTCAAGAACTCAAACATGAGTCAAGCCTCAGAAAATCATGAAATTCATGTGTTCTTTTTAAAAAATAGTTTTATAGTTGCCTTCTGGTTTCTGACACTTTGGAGTACACTTGAATCATGTTTTCAAGCTTTTCTCTGCAACCACATACGGTAGGATGTTACTTTTAAAAAAAAAAAAAAAAGAATGCTGAGATTCCCACCTAACCAAATGCCTCTAGGCACTTGGGCTGTACAAACAAACACTAAATATCACAAGACATGATAAAATCATGAGAGTTGGCAACACTGCCTTTTGCATGTGCTCAGGTAAAGGTTTATTAGAGATGGCAGCTAATTTCTTTGAAGATTCTGTCTGCACTGAACATGCTCCAGCCCAGTGCTTCAGGGGTTTACCAGGATTTTCCCTGCAATTGCTCTTCCTGCTTCTTGGGGGCCACTATGGCACCAGACACCAGAACTGGGAGGAGACTGTCCCACCTCAACTTCCAATCCTTCCCATGCCGGAGCCCAGTCAGCATGGAGGATGCAGCAGTAGGAGAATGCAGCCAGACTCAAATGTAGAGTGGTGAGGAACAGAAGGGAGGTAGACAGGGGCAGGCTAGGGGATGGACGGGGTAGAGGGAGGTAGGCTAGCAGGAACATGCTGGGACGGGGCAGAAGTGGAGGAAAAGGGCAGAAAAGTCTTTAATCACTAGAGTACACTCCCCTCCATTTCCCAACTAGAAAAGAATAATTTGTTTTGAAGTAATAAACCAAGTTAAGAATCTTGGGATCATTTTCAACCATACTTTTTCTGTAGAAAGCCACATGTACAATGTGCACAGGCTCCACCCTTATATTTTCTGTGATGGTCTCTCAAAAGCAGTGCATATCTTTATAACTGCAAAGGTTGGTTGTTGAAATTCCCTTTTCTCAGGGCTTCTAGAGGTAGCTCTGTCGCTCCTTCAGAATAGTGCAGAACAGTTGCTTGCTAGTTTAAGCTATCATAATCAGATTGTGCCTGCCTTATATTTTCTGTGTTGGCTGCCCAAAATGTAGTGAGCTGTCCTTCAACTGGCATCATTATTAAAGCAATAAGAAGTTCAGGAGCTGGCTTGAACCTAGTTTTGATGGGTAACTGTGTTCTGATGCCTGCCTTTTAGGAAGATCATCACTTCCACTAAACTTGGGCAAGAGAGAATGCCACTGCTGTGGTGGGCCTCTGGTGTGCAACTTGTCCCCTCTTGACATTCATTTCAGTTCACCTGCTCTTACTCTTTTTATATTGGACCTCCAAAAGTCTCTGATACCTATTACAGAAATGGTACAGTTGAGCATTAACAGGTATGGTTCTGGTGATTATTTTATTATGGTACAATATTTGACTTACTACACTGGACCCTCGCTAGAACGCGTGTCTACATAGCGTGAATTCGCATATAACGCGGTCGCAGCCATGGATCCCAAATTTAATCACTTTAATTGCAATTCATTTTAACTTGGTACCGTGCATGGATCCCAAATCCCGCGTTCTAGTGAGGGTCTGGTGTATATCTAAATAAAATTTGTATTGGGAAATAACCTTAAGTGTTACTAGGAGTTTTATTGTTTATGAGAAGAAACACTATCCAGTGGGGAAAGAATGGGTTCTAACTTTCAGCTTAGCTACAGACTTTCTGTGTTGACTCTGAGCAAGTCACTTAAGTGGAGTTTTATTCTGAGTAGTGACTATAAAAATGGTGTTTGTGGAATCCCATGTTTATTGTCTCTCACTGTTTGCATATAAAATGTATTCAGTTTAAACGGATACTTTTCCCTAAATACCAGCCCTGAAAATTCACCCTGGGATCTGAAAGTCAAAGTAGGTTTAATTGAGGGCCTTTTAGGTTCCTTATTACTAGTGATGATTAAGGCTACGATTTAGTCACGGAGGTCACGGCAGTCACGGATTCCATGACTTTACCGGAACTCTGTGACTTCACGGCTTCAGGAGGTGGAGGCGGGACTATGCGCCCCTGCCCTGCAACTGGGGCTGGCTGGAACCAGGACCCTGCAGCCCCAGCCCCGCAGCTTCCGCTGGGGCCGTGCATCCCAGTCCTGCAGTGTCCTGGGCTTGGCGGGGGCTGCAACCAGAGCCATGCGCCCCAGCCCCACAGCTTTCGCCGCTGCAGTTGGAGCCGTACGACCCTCCCCGGCTGCTGCAGCAGGGGCCATGCACCCCCCTCATGGCTTCCCAGGGCTGTGCGTGCCCCACCCCGGTTGTGGCCAGGACTTGGCGGGGGCTGCAGCCCCTTCCTGAAGCTGCAGCTAGCTCCGTAGCGGGGGCTGTGTGCCCCCCGTGGCTGTACCCCCCTGCTGCAGCCACTAGAGCCGGGGCTGTGCCCCCACCATGGCAGGGGGCTCAGCCTGTCAGTCTGCCACCCAGGGGACTCCATTCCTCCCTCCTACCTAGCCCTGCCCCCTGGTTAATTTTAGTAAAGTCATGGACAGGTCACCGGCTCTGTGAATTTTTGTTTATTGCCCATGATCTGTCCGTGACTTTTACTAAAAATAACAGTGACAAAAACTTAGCTTTAGTGATGATTTGTGAAAAGGAGATTTCCCAGTTTGCTTCTTAGTTGTTAGGTTAAATAGGTAGGGCTGACAGTTAGAAAAAGATATCATTAATTTAACCTGAACAAATTTGATATGGAATTATTCAGACACAACTAACATGGGAGGTCCCACAGAGCCTTTTTTCAGCGTAAAAGTATTCTATTCTATATAGGTGCTTATACTGCACTCCTCACCACAGTATCTGAACACCTTCCAGCAGTGCATTAAGTAACATGACTAATATCTGTCACGTCATTTGTTCTCTCATCCTCTCTGCAAGTGGAGAACTACACTTGAACCTCTCTGTGCTTCAGTTTCTACTTTGGTAAAATGGGGCTAATAATACCTTTCTACCTCACAAGCTTATTTTGATGCCTAATTCATGGCTGTAAACCACTGAATACTTTGGAAGTTGCTAGAAAAATTCAAAAAATTATTAAGTATTATGCATTCTTTGAAACATAATTATTAGTCCAAGAAGATATCAGTGTCCAGAAATTTAAGGTTTAATAACGTAGCAGTTTGTGCTTTCTAGTAAAATTCTTAAGCAGCCTCTCTCACAGAGCATCCTGGTGAGTGCCAATCACACACACATATTGCCAGCCTTGTCTTTCATTAACCCATAATTGCTGATTTTCATCATTAACTTGTGCTTGATGTTTTCCTAAACAACAGTATTTTAGAACAATTGAAAGAAAGTAATTTAAATAAAATTAGAATAGGACCTCTGGAGCATGGATGGTGTTTTATGTCTCTTTACCAACTATTCATTGTATGTTCAAAGTTTTCTGTTTTTCAGATCAGAAGAACAGTTAACTAGATCTTTATTTTGCTTTGCTATACATCGGGGTAGGCAACCTATGGCATGCATGCCAAAGGCAGCACGCAAGCTGATTTTCAGTGGCACTCACACTGCCCGGGTCCTGGGCTCTGCTGATGGCCTGGGATGCCGGCCCCCTGCCAGCTGGGGTTACGTCCTCTGGCCCTGCTCAGCCCGCTGCTGGCCCCGGGTCCCAGCCACTGGTTCGGGGGGCTCTGCTGCTGGCCTGGGGTCCTGGCCGCCAGCCTGGGACTCTGCAGCCGCCCCCGCTGTGGCCCACTGGCCCCAGCCTGGGGCAGTGAGGGGTGCAGACAGGGGCAAGAAGGGGTGCAGCTTAGTACCTCCACCTTAAAAATTGTTCCAGCGCCACTGTACTGGCATATTTTTAAGTCTTGACTTGCTGCTTACATCACAATCATGCCACGTGGAACAGCGCACTGCATTTGACGTTGAGATTAGAATGTACATGCAAGAACTGGAATCAGAATTTTCTGACAGATTTCAAAATTTCCAGCGATTTAACCCAATGCTTTCTTTTCTAATTAAACCTGAAAAGTTCAATGAAAGTGACTTGGATTTGTCTGTATTTCAGTGGATGGGTGTTGAAGATTTCGAAATGCAGCTCATTCAGTTAAAAAGCTCAAAATTGTGAACATCAAAGTTTGGAGATTTGCAGAGTGCACTTGAAGCCACCAAGAGAGATCATGGGGCCTCTATTCTGACCTGCTGGACGTCCCTGCCAGTGAAATGTAACTGTTTGCAGAAATTGCGTTTGCAATGCTTTCAGCATTTGGATCCACATTCACTGTACTTGTGTGAACAGGTATTTTCACACATGAAATCTGTCCTCTGTGCCTATTGGAGCCGGTTAACAACTGATCACTCAGAAGCCTGTGTGCAGCTTAAAGTATCCAAATACGTACCAGACATTGGAAAACTCAGCAAGGAAAAGCAAGGGCAAGGATCACACTAAACTGATAAGATCTGCATTTTAATTAAATTTTAAATTAAGCTTCTTAAACATTTTAAAAACCTTATTTACTTTACATACAATAGTTTAGTTATATATTATAGACTTCTAGAAAGAGACCTTCTAAAAACGTTAAAATATATTACTGGCATGCGAAACCTTAAATTAGAGTGAATAAATGAAGACTTGGCACACCACTTCTGAAAGATTGCTGACCCCTGCTATACACAAAGTACTGGAAACTTGTCACTGTATTTGTGAATAGGCAAAAAAACAAACAACCCCCCCCCCACATTTTTATATATTACAGTGTACCTGTTTTTCCAATCTTACAGCACAACACTTTGAACATCCAACATTTCCTAGGGCCAACAAGTCTCCCAATTGTGTGCAACCCAAATATAGCAAGACTGAATGGTATACTGGATAATTGGGATTTTCCTGCTTTCCCGAAGGCTGAGCATGAAATCCACCATAACTGAAGAGCAGGGCCGGCTGTAGGTTTTTTGCTGCCCCAAGCAAAAAAAAATTTGGCTGCCCCCCCCACTGCACTCTCCTGCCGCCCCAGCTCTGGGTCACTGGTAACTCGCTCCCAGGGCGGGTCATTCAGCAGGAATTTTGGATGTGCACAGAACACAGACAGGATTGGTTCCCATATGGTTACAGAACTGCAGTAAAGTGGAACAATTTTCAGCTTGTGTGATTGAAGGCTATCTGGATGCATATTATAAGACTGTCCTACATAAATGAGGATAAGTTGAGGTGCCTTTATTATTCTTTTGTTCCATTCTTTGTTTCTATGGGGAATTTGCCAATGCAATATCACTGTCTTCCTTTTAAACAACTAAAACTAAAACTTAAATAATAATAATAATAATAATAATAATAAAAAAAAGCAATGGCTGTTGAAAATAGCAATTCCAGTCCTAATAACCACTGGGAAGCATTTCTTGCTCAATTTATTCTACTTTTTCTACAGCAAGTTACAGTGGATCAGTATATTTGATTTGGGAGAAATGAAGTAACAGCTGCCCAAATTGAGCTTGAGCACTCCTGAATTTTGAGGGTGTTCAAATCTGGAAGGCAGGTGCTGGATTCCCTTTCTGAATATTAGCTAAATCTGGAAAAGTCAATTTCTGCTTCCATGGCTCAGAAGTGTAAATCCTCCTACATGCCTGGTACTGCATCTAAAGCTGCCCAGTCTAGTAGAGCCTCCCCTCCCTTACTTTTCATTTTAAATTCTAGTGGGATCCACGTACCTGCCTTGCTAGGCTTCAGATAGACAGGTGCAATGTCCATTTAGTCAACCCAATTCTTTCTTTGGGGGAGAGCCCAGGGCTGGGGCGGCAGGAGGTGCGGGTGTGTGTGCGGAGGGGAAGAGCCCAGGGCTGGGGTGGCAGGAGGTGCAGGTGGGGGCCAGAGCTGGGGCGGCAGGGAGTGCGGGTGCAGGGGGGGAGAAGAGCCCAGGGCTGGGGTGGCAGGAGATGCGGGTGGAGGGAGAGCCCAGGGCTGGGGCGGCAGAGGGTGCGGGTGGGGGCCAGGGCTGGGGTGGCAGGAGATGCGGGTGGGGGGAGAGCCCCCAGGGCTGGGGCAGCAGGGGGGTGCAGGTGGGGGCCAGATCTGGGGCAGCAGGGGGTGTGGGCGGGGGAGAGTCCAGGGCTGGGGCAACACAGGAGTGCGGGGGGAGCCCAGGGCTGGGGTGGGGGGTGGCAAAAAACCTAGAGCTGGCTCTGTCCCTACCATTTACAGCAAGCTGCAGATTTCAGTTCCACACTCCTTCCCTTTCCTGTTTATTGCGGCCGAGGGAATGCTGGGAAATGAAGTTCTTTCCCTGCTCCTGGGCTGGCTCTATAGGCAGGGAGCTAACCAAGGAACTACAGCTCCCAGGGCTCCCTGTTGGTTCTCAGCTCCCATGCCGGATTCTTGTGCCCCTGCAAATTTGCCGCCCCAAGCACCTGCTTGCTTTGCTGGTGCCTAGAGCCGGCCCTGCTGAAAAGAAAAACTTTGGTTCGCTATTTGAGTTCAGAACACCAAATCTATAGTAACCTATGGAAAGATGGGCTAAAAACAGACTTAGCACAAAATGCCAATAAAATCAACAGTGATAAATGCCTCTGTGTTTTATAGATAAGCTTACAAGCATCATGCTGGGCAATGTTTATAGTATTACCTGTCAAAGAAAACCTATTGACCTCTAGTAAGAGCTCATTGCATGCTTGAACACCAACAACTCCTCTTGATTCCCAGCCAAAGCTTATTGTATCATAACATTGTGATTAAGTTACAACTGTTCCTTCAATTCTCTATCTTGCAAAATTTCTATAAGATTTCTAAGAAATTAAGTTAAAATAAAAAAAAACCTTCTGAAAATATTTAAGGCTGCAACACATCCTTCTAAAATGGAGGGAGTTCCATGATTCATAAGTTAATACTATGCATATTTGTGATTGACTTCAAATAGGATCAAGATCTGGCCCTAATCAAACATATATTTAGACTTATGAATTATAAACACATTTATGCATTAAAACTAAATATTCTAGATTCAGTTCCTTATTTTCTTACCTATATTAACTCAATGGGACTACTAGCATGTATAAAAGTTACTTACATGGATAAATGGTTCAGGATTGGGGCCCACCTGTAAAACCTAGTCTTACTGCAACATTAAAGATTGGGAAAGCAAGCACTCAAATCAGGAAATGCTGAAAGGTTTAACTGTCAAAATGTTAACATGGCCACATAGCATATCTGGCTTATTTTATGATATAGATTAAATAACAAGTACTAATATACAGGGTCACATTTAACAAGGAAAACAGGAATAGAAATTATTACATACTTACAATGTGACAGAGTTAACAAATAGAATTTCCTGACTTTGGAGCACTTGATATCTTAATCTTAATGTTGCATAAATACTAGCTTTTCCATTTAATTTACATAAGCTTTTTAAGAGGAAAAAGCTCTGCTAAATTGCTTTAAAGATGCCTTAGCGCACCTATTGAAATTTAAATACTCCCTGATGTTGTTACTGCATTTGAAAACACATTCTTAACTGATGCATCCAGCCCAAGATGAAGTGGCCTTAACTGAAGCATCATTAACTCAATAGGGCTTACCTAACATGGTCTGAATGCTTGAATCTTTAAAAACACATCCAACCTTAACTGTAGTTTTCCTAATAAAGGAGCCCATAAGCAACATGCCCTTAACAGAGGTGGTCTTAAAAACACTGGGAAAAATGAATGGAAAATTCTAATATTCATGCCTGAATATGCCAAATTTCATCAGTCATAACTTTAAAAATACCGACGTGACTTTCTTCAAACTGGGATTGTTTTTCTTTCCTCTATTAAAACCATAAAACAGGACAAGTTTAAAGTTTGTAGCTTCAGCTGTTTTTTAATTATGCAAATATTTCAATTGAAAAGTGTGTTTTCCACTGCTGAATTGATTGTGCTCAGATTTTCCAAAAGATTTTCCCTTGGGCTGAGCCCACACATAAAATGTATCTGACCAAAAGCAATTTGTTTAAAAGTGTCACGAGCAGCCCTGAAAAGGAAGTACATTTCACAGCATTTGATACTGACAAATGTTACAGTGCACATATAGATATGACAAATATCCATACCCATACGTAATTAATGTACATACACAAATCATGTCACCCTCCAATGAACTACTCATGATAATGTGACAGTTGTTTAAATAGGACACAGGAACAATACATAATGTCAAAATACTACTGCTAAAAATCACCATCCTCTCTTGTTACTCTGTACCTGCTTCATCTACCTTGATACATCTAATTTAAACCCCCGACAGCCCTTTTCTGCCTACTCATTTTCTCATAAACCTCTCCCAGACTCTATACCCAGTCCAGTCCTTTCTTCTTAGTTCTCCCTTTGTTCCCTTCTATTTCTCTTTGCTCTCTACTTTTTCCCCATACTACCCCCTACCATTAAACAATCTTTTTCTTATAGACCATCCCTACCTTAAAATCTCTCTTAAAACACTCTTTTTGCCTAGCTTTCCATTGATGACCAACAACTCCTCTGCCTGCTCATACTCTCTGGACTCATCCTTTAATTTGTTGTATTGCAACCATCAGATGTCAATTGTAAACTTCTTGAGGGATGGACCTTAAATTGTAAGATTCTTGAGGAAGGGACCTGTCTAAAGCTCTGGTAAGTGCTATCACACTTACAATATGGCAGTTTATAAGTAAGAGTAAACCTGATAAATAATAATGATAAGCAACCATTTTAGGACAGGAAGTGAAGAATAACACATCCAGTGGAATTGCATGGGGAATTTCACAGTTTTATAGATGTTTCATAGAGTTTAAGGCTAGAAGTGACCATTAGATCATCTAGTCTGATTTCCTCTATATCACAGGCCATTGATTATCACTCAGATGCCCCTTTAGTAAACTCAAAGACCTTAGCTTGACTGAAGCATTTCAGTATTCAGGAAACTAACCTGTATACCTCCAGGAGAGAATGGGAGAAACCAAGGTGCCAGCAAAGCCCAAGGCCCCTGCATTGTCAGGGAATTGATTAGGTGAGATATGCCCAGATGATCCCAACAGGTGAGCCACACACCATGCTGCAGAAGAAGGTGAAAATCCCCCAAGGCCCCAGACAGTCTGATCTGGGGTGAAATTCTTTCCTGACCCCAAATCTATAAGCAGCAGTGAACTTAAGCATGTGAGCAAAACACACCAGCCGGACATCTAGAAAGAGGATTCTCAGTAGTACCTCAGAGTACCAGTCAATCCTGTCTAGTGTCCCGTCTCCAGCTACAGTGAATCTCTGATGATTTAGAGGAAGGCAAACAAACAAACAAATATATTACACAGAACACATATAGCCAATTGTGCATCAGCAGGAAAAAAATTCCATTTAAGCAAGCATCATGTAATTCCCCAAGCTGGATGTGCTACAGAATCTTTAATAAGCTCAAAGAGTTATTTTTACTATTCAACTACAAGAGGTGGTACCAAGACCTACAGCTGATGTATATAGGTCTAGTTCCATTGACTTCAATGAAGCTAGGCCATTTTACATTAGCTGTCCCACAATGTACAAATCTGTGCAGAAGCAAATCAGATATTAAAATAAAATAAAATCCTGGCGTATTGTCCCACAGGCTCTTGGCTGGAAGTGAGAAGGAACCTACAAGGACTTTAGGTGTTAGAGAAATAAACCAAGGCCTGAAGAGGCCAAACAATCATAATTTTAGTATTGGATACAGTTGAAGAGAGTATTTATGTAGATGTGTTTTCTAAAGAGCCCCCCCATCTCTTTTCTATTTATTGGCAGAGAAGTAAAATTCCTTCTAGTCTTTTACCAAGCAAGTTACTAGGTGGAGAGCACATGAATCTAGATGAGAGTCTGCTGTCCTACTAATGGGAAAGTAACTACTTAGGCATGACGTGTGACAGGAGATCCAGTCAGTACTGATTAGGGATGTAAATATCGTTTTAAAAGTTAACCATGTAAACGATTAAAATTATATCATTTAACCGGTTAACCGATTAAAGGGAGAGGGGCTGGGCCTGCTCCAGCTGGCACAGCCCGGGACTGGGGTCAGCTGGCTGGCGTGGCTGGGGCTGGGGTCGGCCGGCCTGGAGCTGGGGTCAGCAGCGCGGATGGGGCTGCTCTGGCTGGCCCGGGGCTGGGGGTTAACAGTTAGGGTGGGTTAACTGTAAGACTAATGCTTACTGGTTAACCGTTTAATATTTTACATCCCTAGTACTGATGTGCCTTCTCAGAACCCTGTGCACCAGACATTTATATGGTTTATGATTGAATTTTTGAAGAATAATAACCTCTTATAAGCTATAATTACACATCAAAAACATTTACAAATATGCCACTTTAATTAAATCTCAATTTGTAACCATGATTTCAAAGAACTACTCAGTTACTGCTATTACTTTTAATTTAAAAATAAAATTATTTCTGCAGGAACTCATTTAAGCCCGAAAAGCAAGAGAAATACAAAATAAGCATAATCAGTAATAACTATGAGTAAACTAGAAAGTACTCCAACCAATCAGAAAAGACTCACTGATTATACCTACACTACACTTTTCCCCCTCAGGCAGGGCTGAAATCTGTGAGGAAGCTGGAACTACTCATCATTGCCAAATGAGCTCCAGCCCCTGCCAAAGTGTGTTATTTGCAAAGGAATCGAGAGAGTTGGCAGCACTGGTATTGTGAAGGACCTGGAGTGTGATTCTCAAGAACTGGAGAGTCTTGGCGAGATCTGTTCCACAGTGCTGGAACCTCATGAATTTATTGTAAGTAACTCAATTTTAATGCTGCTGGAACCAGTCTGGTGATGCTACAAGAAGCTCCAGCCTTCATGTAATTTATAGCCTTGCCAAGGGGAAACCCTCCTCTTACTGGCCAACTACCCTGCCTCCTGGGGAAGAACAGCCAACCAGAGCAGCTGCAGGCAGCCCTCCCCCACCCATCAGGAGCAGAGAGGAGTTTTAGGTAGGGGAGAAGGGAAAAAGGAACAGCAGATACCATTTTCACAACAGGGGAGGGGACAGAAAGAGATCAGTCACTTAGGATGCCTCTGCTCCCCTCTCCCCTCTTGTGAAAAATGGGTCAGCTCTCTAACATCAGGCCTTGGAACAAAAAGAGGACCTTGTTACAGCTGACCCCCCAGACCTGGGAGAGGGGAATGAAGAACCCTGGAGCTATAGGAGGGGCAGAATTATACTGATGTGTGGCTGGCAATCGAAGTTGATGAGAGGGCTGGGGGGGACACACATAATTAATTGCTGAAGGACAGGCAGATGTGGGGCTGATGGGGGCACACACACTTAATTAGAATTTTGGGGTTTGAGAAGAAGCTGGAAGCTCCACACTATCAGGTAGCATTTAATAGAAATCTGTGTAACTGAGCATAGTTGGGTCTTGTAGCAAGAGACCAAATCACCTTGAACAGTCTGGTTTGTTCCATGTTTGTACAGCGCCTAGTACAAGGAGGGCCTGGTCCATGACTGAGGCTCCTAGGCACTACAATAATAACAATAAAATAATAATAATACTCCATAAATTTGGGAGAACTGACAAAAAACGGTTACTAACCTGTTCTGTAATTGTGCTTCAAGATGTGTTGCACACATGCATTCCACTTTTGGTGTTGGAAACTTTTTCTCTTTGTGGTACCTGTTGGGAGGCAAGAGCTCCCCCTCCTGCTGTGCACCACTGCCCTAGCTGCCACTAGCCCCACTCAGTTCCTTGTTGCTGGAACTCCAAAGTAGAGGGGCAGGAGGGTAGGTCATGGAATGGACATGTACAACACATCTTGAAGAACAACAGTTACAGAACAGGCTAGTAACCATTTCTTCATGTTCGGGTGATTGCAATGTGCATTCTACTCTTGGTGACTCACAAGCTGTAAGAACAGGAGGTGGGATCAGAGTATATTTCAATAAAGATTGGAAAACAACTTGTCCAACCCTAGCTAAGTCTCTGGAGTCTTGAGCCACAGCATAGTGGGAAGCAAATGTGTGGACCAAGGGGACCAGGTTGCTGCTCTATAAACATCTGCAATGGGAACTTGTGCAAGAAAGGCTGCTGAGGTTGACTGCAACCTCATTGAATGAGCTGTGACTCTGTCAGGTAGAGCAATGTTAGCCAAGTCATAGCATGTGCTTATACAGGATGTGATCCAGAAAGAAATCCTCTGGATGGAGACGGATTGACTTTTTATTCTGTCCGGTCACTGCTATGACCAGCTGGGAGGATTTACAAAAGTGCCTGGTTCTGTCTAGGTAAAACACTAAGGCTCTCCTGATGTCCAAGTTATGGAATCACTCTTCTTCCC
Organism: Terrapene triunguis; assembly: GCF_002925995.2. Taxonomy (NCBI): domain Eukaryota; kingdom Metazoa; phylum Chordata; order Testudines; family Emydidae; genus Terrapene; species Terrapene triunguis. The sequence goes on from NW_020664499.1 coordinate 6,955,466, forward strand.
TGCTCATATGTGGCTTTGGATAAAATACTGGCAAATAAACTGTCTGGTTGATGTGGAAAGAAAAAAACACCTTTGGGATGAACGTTGGATGAGGATGTAGGTAAACTGTGTCCTTAAAAGGAATCATGTATGGAGGCCCCAACATTAATGCCTGCAGCTCCCCTACTCTTATGGCAGAGGCAATGGCCACCAAAAATTTCACCTTCATTGACAGATGCAGCAGAGAGCAGGTAGCCAATGGTTCAATCAAGGAATCCATAAGTCTTGAGAATACTAAGTGTAGATCCCAGGGGGAAACGGAGTCTTGCACCCGTTGGTGTAATTTAACTAAGCCTTTAAAAAAAACCTTATGGATTGGACAAAGTAGATCGACTGTCCATTTTAGGGTGGAATGCTGAAGTAGCTGCCAGATGTACCTTGATTGAGTGAAATGCTAAACCTTGGTGTTTCAGGTACAAGAAGTAGTCCAGAATATGCTTAACTGAAGAACTGGTCAGTGACACTCTGTCCTGGTAAGATCATATGGAAAAATGTTTCCATTTAGATAGGTAAGTAGCTCTTGTAGAAGACTTTTTACTATTTAGCAGGCTCTCTTGAACATCTTTTGATCAGGTCTACTCTCTAGTGTCTAGCCATGGAGCATCCATACAGTTAAGTGAAGGGATTGTAGGCTTGGGTGGAGTAGGCGACCATGATCCTGAGAGATTAGGTTCAAGTCTACTGGAAGTGAAATTGGAAGTGTCACTGATAGCTCCAGGAAAGTGGAGAACCAGTGCTGATGGGCCCATGCTGGGGCTACAAGTCTGACTTTGGCGCAGTCCTGTCTTTTTTAGTAATACCCTGTGAATATGCAGATCTGGGAGAAAACAAAGGAGCTTACCTGACCACATCAGTAAAAAGGCATCTACTATAGAACCTTGGCTGTGATTCCCTAGGGAGCAGAATTGCTGACACTTTTTGTTGGACTTTGTCCCAAACAGGTCTACTTGGGGAAACCCCCACCACTGGAATATGTATCTAGCCACATCTGAGCGAAGCAACGACTCATAAATGATCTGCTCAGGTGGTCTGCTAGGTCATTCTGTACCCTGGCAAGTAAGATGCTTCTAGCTCTATTGTGCTGGTATTGCAGAGCTCCCAGAGTAGAGTTACTTCTTGACAGAGAGGAGAAGAGCGGGCTCCCCGCTGCTTGTTGAAGTAAAACATTGCTACCATGTTGTCTGTGAGGACTAACAGGCTGCTTCCCCTGATCAGCGATAGAAATACTTGGCACACCTGTGTGACAGCTTTCAGTTCTCGGACACTGATGTGTAAAGCTAAGTCCTTTGAGGACCACAGACCCTGAATCCGTAGAGAACACAAGTGGGCTATCTGACCATGGTGGGGCTGATCCAGTCGGGGCCGGGGACCGGTGCGAAGAGCCTGGCAATGGGCAGAGCGATGCCATCATTGCTGGTTTGCCCTTGGATGGGACCGAGGCCTGCCTGTCCAAGAAGCAGCCAACTGGGTATCGGAGTTTGAATCACTGGTGGACAGGGCAGTGGTGCTGAGGGATCAGACTCATGTAAGGAAGGAGACACAGACACCAAGAGACAGATTTCTTGCCGCTGCAAACTCCTCTGGAGTAGTCGGCACTGAGACGGTCTCTTGTCTTGGTGCTGAAGAAGTTGATGGTGCCACTTACGGCATTGGTCTCGACACTGCTCGTTGTGGCGCTGGAGCTGACTGAGCCAATTTAGGCACTGATTTGGAGGTTTCAGGTGCAATCTCCATCACTCCTTCTTGCTCCTCTTACCAGACTTCGAGAGTGAAGACCTTGCCCTGGTCAGGGCTTCTCTGGAAGTTTTGTATTTCTTCCTCAGTACAGGCGAGGGATAGTGGTGCCAGGATTATGCTAAAGCTGGAGGTGCGCTTCTCACTGAAGTTGCAGCACTGAGTCAGACAGGGATGACTCCAATGGTGGCCTGAGTGCTGCCTCCATCAGCAGGAATGTCAGCCTTGCCTCCCTATCCTTCCTCACCCTAGGCTTGAACTCCCTGCAAATCTGGCACTGGTCCTTTGTGTGAGCTTCCCCCAAGCACTTCAGGCAGCTATTGTGCAGGTCGTTCACTGGCATAGGTCTCGAGCAAGAAGTGCATGTGGGCAGTGGTCACTACCAAGTCCTTCCCCTGCATTAGGATATCGTGGGACTCGCTGAGCATCATTTCCAAGAGCACCCTTCCCATATATATTGATTAGGTTGAGAGAGGTCTGATAGTTGCCTCCTGGAAAGAGACCTCTGCTAAATATATAAGGTAGCATTTCTTTTCTTCAGTCAATAAGGCAACCTCCACAGCTGCAGAGCTTCCTTTGGGCAACAACTAAAAGGCTCATTTTGATTGAATCAGGCATACTTCTGGATCAATACCCGCGTTAGCAAACGGAGGCAACCTGGACATTTTTAACTGTCAGGATTCGCTGCCACTAGCTCATATGATAGTATGTACAAAAAATTACTCAACTATATATTAATGGATGCAATCTGATATCTCAATTAAATCAAGAACATTGCCTCATCTGTTCTCATGTGGGAGAACTTTCAAATAAACCAAATGTTGAAAAAACATCAAACCATTCCCACAAATATTTATGATAATAAACCCAAAACACATTGTACAATCACCTTCACAGAAATACCTAGTAACGCCATTTGTATATCCCCAACTTTTATTATTTATGGACAGCAAATAGTAACTATGAACAACTTGGTTTTTCTAGAGGCCACAATTTTGTTTATTCAACTTTCTGCTTTCATTTTGGTCTGCTTTTCATAATGTGATCAATACTGAAAGGTATCACCGAATGTCTTGTTTTTATGTGTGGAAGCTTGCAGTAATACCTATAGTTAAAGTTGCCTAACACTTTCCAAAATAAGGGCTTGTCTAACATGATGAAATTTACTGGCAGTACTATGCTGGTATAGTATAGTTCTGCTGGTAAATTTCCCCAAGTACACAATCCCTAAGTCCCTGTGTTCAGTTGCTTATAACTTTGCCTAACTTGAACCATTTTGGCTGACATTTTTCTTGTGCCAGATATCTGCCTCAGGCTATTTTTTTTTTCCTTTGAAAGTTTCAGCAAAAATGGTTCAGTTGTTTCTGAGAACGTTAGGAGGAAAAGTGGTGTTTTGCCAAGGTTAATTCTTACAGTCATTATGTTGAGAAGTTCCATGCTTTGGAGCAAATGTGAAATTTGGTGGAGTTGTTCCCCCTTGCAACAGAGAGATACACCTTTTGTTGTCCCCCATGAAAATGCAACCATATCACAGCCAAGTGAGAAGTCAATGAAAATTGTCATTTGCACATGCTCAACAGAGTGTTGTTAGAGGCTGGTATCTCAATTCAGTCTGCTTCACCCTCAGACAGTACCCTGAGCATGCTGCAGGCCAGAGCTCAACAAAACTTTCCCTGCAATTTTTCCTGCCAGCCTGGCAGCTGGAGTCCATTGTGGCAAAGGAGACTAGAACTGATAACAGGTGTCCCCCCAAAGCTCCTGTGGATGAAGGTGATAATTTTTTCCCCATGTTGGCATAAAGAGAATTCAAGGACACTTTAAGTGATCTGTTCAATAACTGTTTCAGGATGGTTAATGGCAGCAAGGGAAGAAGGGATAGAAGTAGCAGAGTCTGTTGCATGGATGCTGAAGCCCTGAGATAGGGTGGGAGAAATTAATTTTTTCATGTTTATATTGCTTTTAGGCATCTCTCTTTGACCTAGTAACCAGGAAGTTCCTTTTGTCATGCTCAGCTGGTCAAAACCTGACAAAAGGTTATTTAATTGCAGTCTAAAGTAGGAGCTCTCCACTAGCATGTTCAAACCCATGGTTGGCTAACTGCCTCCTTTTCCTTGCAAATATTCTTTTAACCTCTGACCAAACTCTTCCTGAATATCTGATCTCTTCAGAAAGGCATTAGAATAAACTTCACCACAACTGGACCCTGTGAACGTGTATTAATTGTCTTTTATGCAGTAAAGAAGAGAGGCTTGATTTGTACACTCAGATATTGTTCAGTGCAGCAATCTTTCCAATGATCACAAACACTCTACAATGCAGGGTTTAAAACACAACGAGCCCTAATTAGTGTTGAAATAACTGTGTTAGCACTGCCCTATGCCATTCTGTGGTGTCACTATATGCTAAATCAAGGGACACATTTTCTTTCTATCCTTCATTAGTAGTTTAAAGCTAGGAGGTGGGAAAAGGCTGATCCATATTCAAGAAGGGGGGGAGGGGGACAATAACAAATTGGTATCTTTTGAGAATTGCCCCACAGGCCAAGCATTTTTATGTTCTTAATCATTATTAAATGACTTAACATGACACACAGAGCCTGGCAAATGATTGCATCCTGACATGAGAACGAATTACAAATGAAATGAAAGATCAAGCTGTATTAGAGGACTGCCTCTGGGAAATGAAAATCTTTAATTCTCTTTTATTATTGACATTTATTTGGCTGCCATGAATAACAACATAGCAAAGAGATTCAGCTATGCTTGTGCACTGAATAGTTTATCCCAGGGCTCAAAACTGCCTTAACATTTATCATGTTTGCTTTTGTAGCTGACACCACTGCATACCCTCTCTATCCATCTTGCATTTATCATGCATACAAAGTGCATTCTCTAATTTAAGTTCATTTTCATAGGGAACAAATAGCTAAGATTAGCAAGTGTCAGTTCTCAAATAAGCTCCCAGTTGTAAAAATATCAAAGAATGGATTAATGGATTTGTTAACAACTCCAGTTTAAAGAATAAAATAAATACACAGTGAAAATTAAATAAGAGCACAGGAGGGTTACATGTAAGATGTAGGTTTACCACCATTATTACTAACTCATGTATAAAAACATTTTTACTGCTATTTTTTAGCCAACCGTACAAAGCTTAAGTGGAGCATCTCCATATGGACCGTTCAAATACTGCAGTGATTTTCCGGAAGCAAAGCTGTCATGCTTGCAAGACAAGACAGACATATCCAACTCTGAACCTGTGTTGTTTGAAAGCAGTTTGTGGCTAACAAATTATGAGAAGAAATAATCTAAAAAACTGAAATAATTTAGATTTCTCCTAAGAACAAACTGTAAGGTAGTGACATATTCACTTGGAGCCCGATCCTGCAGTCCTAGCCTCACAGGAGGCACTCAGCACCTAACAGAACCAGACCCTTAATTAATACCTTACCTTGTGCAGGAATTAATGACTAAAATGGCTTGCAATAGCACGTGGCAGTACTTGTATTATTTAATCTAGGAAGTATAGGTGGACAAATTAAAGTGCCCGCTAAAAGGCAGGCAGTCATGTTTGTAATGCTTAAATCTGTGTGTCCCATATCATTATTTCAAAACAGCAAAGGCTACTCATATCCCAGCTAGAACACCTTTTTCCACCTATTTTTTTGAGAATGGAAGAGCAGGCAGCTGAGAAAAGCTAGAAGTGAGACTTTCTGTTCAAAGCAAAAAAGACTGGAAATTCACTTAGTGCTGGATTTCACTTCCTCATTTTCACAATTGCTTAAATGTATTATACTGTTGCAGCAGCTGTTCCCAACAAGTATAGCGTGTTCTTGTTTGCAGCAAAGATGGCTTTGCAGATAAAATCTGAAGTCATAAAAAGCAGAGTAAAACCAATTGGAGAAATGTTTTAGATCTATGTTATAAAGTAACTTAAGATATCCATAACTAAGCTGTTAGACATTACTGTGAAATAATAACTTCTGACGGTTAGGGCATTTAAGGGGTTAAAAATATGAGAAACATTTATTAAGATAAAATCAGGGAAAGACAAGTACTTTGAATACAATTTGACAGTTATTATTTATAAAACGAATACATGATTTAATATGTATATATTCTGTATAACAATACAGCTTAAAAAAGGTACCTGTAGCCATTATAGTGTCCTCTTTCCCTTGGGTGAAGACTACAATTCGTTGCCTTTTAGGGTTCACCTTTGGCAGGGCTTGTGTCTTCTGGGCTATCTCTTTAATATCTTCCGTCTATTAATAGAAAGAGAGAAAAAATTCTTGTAACCAGCACAGCAGAGCAGTGAAAGATTAGGACTTTATTAGCAGATCAAAGATCTTTCCTCTTACTACTAGATAATAAAATAGACTTCATTGTCTGTTGAGAAAGATTTTTAAGAGGAAGAATACTTCATTCTCTTAAAGGTTTATGTAGTATCAAGAGGCCATTGGCTATAATCTTGGAAGTGATACTGGAGCTATACCAATTGCTATAATGCAGAGCCTAATGAAAGAATTACACACCATTTCTTAATTGGCAATTTCTATTAATTTTCCGTGCTTTGGCTAAATTCTAACCTTATGCCCCATAAAATTACAAATAAAATGAGAAAGAGAATAACTCAGAAAATCTCAGGGCTTGATTCTCTTCCAACGTACAGAGGTTTTATACTGGTGTAACAGCACTGATTCAATGGAATTACGGCTGATTTACACCAGTGTAATTCAAGGAGAATCAGGTCCTTGCTGTTTCTCTAAACACTTTCAAGGGACTACAAATCTCCACACCATATTGTATATATGTAGGAACATAGAAATTGCCAAATTAGATCACACTAGTGGTCCATCCATTCCAGTATCCTATCTCTGATAGTGGCCAGTATAAGATGCTTCATTTAGATGCAAGAAACCCAGTAACTGACAATTATGGAATGACCAGCCTTTAGGAATCCTCCCTAATCCCATCTGTTGGTGGTTGTCCTATGGGCTGAAGCACAAGAGTTTCTATTCCTCTTTTTTAAAATCTTATCTAATGTAAATGTTCTCATTATCCATATACAGGTCTAATCATTTTTTTTAATGCTACAGTACTGAGCTTTTGGTCTCAAAGATATTCTACGTCAATGAATTCCACCAGTTAATGTGTTAAAAGTATTTTCTTTCATCAGTTACAAAATATGTTGCCTTTCAATTTCACAGAATGCCCCTTTGTATCTAAATTATGAGAGCATCAATAACAAAATGAACATGCTTTCTCTGTGCCATTCATTATGTCCCTTCTTATTTATATCTAGGTGTGCAAGGATTAAATTTCTATCGGTAAATGTCAATTTCACCATACATATACAAACCAATGAAAAGATATTGCTATTAATAATAATAGAAATTTACAGGTAGGCAAAGTAAGAAAAATGCTGCTTTAGAACTTATTAGAGTTTGATTTAAGGATATGTACTATACTATGCAGTATATTTATTATAAAATCATGAATGGTATGGAGAAAGTGAATAAGGAAGTGCTATTTACTACTTCACGTAACTCAAGAACCAGGGATCACACAACAAATTCATAGGCAGCAGGTTTAAAACAAACAAAAGGAAGTACTTCTTCACACAATGCACAGTCAACCTGCGGAACTCATAGTTTTGGCCTTCACAACATCTTCTGGCAATAACGGGCTTCAAAAAAGAATTAGATAAGTTAATGGAGGATAGATCCATCAATGGGTATTAGCCAAAATGGTCAAGGATACAATGCCATGCTCTTGGTGTCCCTAGCCTCTGACTGCCAGAAGCTGGGAGTGGACCATAGGGAATGGATCACTTGATGATTGCCTGTTCTGTTCATTTCCTCTGAATCACCTGGCACCGGCCGCTGTTGGAAGCCAGGACACTGGGCTAGATGGACCACTGGTTTGACCTTATGGCCGTTCTTATGTACTTTGTATATTTTGACATGTGATGTTGACACTTTGTATTTTAACATTTATAAAGCTTTACGTTTTTGAATATCAACATATACTATCTGACAATCCCCCCAAATAATTTTCAGCAACTGTGAAAATTTAAATTGATAAAAAATAAAAAAATGCTTGAAGCTCCAAAATTTCAAGCAACTGTGAAAATTTTAATTAAGAAAAATAAAACAATGCTTAAAATAATCAATATTAGCCATTAAAATGACAACAAAATAAAAACGGAATTCTGCCAAAACCTATTTATATCCTCTCTAAACTAAATAGTTTCAGTCTTTCCTATCTGCCTTTATATGGAAGTGAGTGGAATTGAACTCAGCAAGTTTGGTGAGGGTAGACTGTTAATGTAATATCATTATACACCTCTACCTCGATATAATGCGACCCGATATAACACGAATTTGGATATAACGCGGTAAAGCAGTGCTCCAGGGGGGCGGGGCTGCGCACTCCGATGGATCAAAGCAAGTTCAATATAACGCGGTTTCACCTATAACGCGGTAAGATTTTTTGGCTCCCGAGGACAGCGTTATATCGAGGTAGAGGTGTAATATTTTCAGTATCATTTTCTGCCCCATTCTTTCTTCTATCTTTTATTTATTTATTTTAAACCACCACTGTATATTGAGCAGCGGTTTTCATAGAGCTGTCCACAGTGGCTCCCTCAAGACTTTTACTTGAGTGGTTACAGTTAATTTAGAATCTAGCAATGTACGAGTATTTCAAATTATACCTTCCTATGTTCATTATCTTGTACGTCAATAATGAATTTAATTTCACTTAGATTTGTTAGATCCTTCAAAGTTGTCCATATCCTTAGACTCATAGACTTTAAGGCCAGAAGGGATCATCATGATCATCTAGTCCTGACCTCCTGTACATCACAGGCCACAGAACCTCACCCACCCACTCCCGTAACAGACCCCTACCCTCCGTCTGAGTGACTGACGTCCTCAATTCATGGTTTAAAGACCCCAAGTTACAGAGACTCCACCATTTACACTAATTTTCTGCCAATCCGACCCAGGGAAAAATTCCTTCCTGACCCCAAATATGGCAATCAGTTAGACCCGAGCATGTGGACAAGACCCAGCAGCCAAACACCTGGGAAAGAATTCTCGGTAGTAACTCAGAGCCCTCCCCATCTAGCATCCCATCACCAGACATTGGAAATATTTGCTGCTAGTAATCACAGATCAGCTACATGACATTGTAGGCAGTCTCATCCCCCCCCCCCCCCCCCCCGTAAACTTACCAAGCTCAGTCTTGAAGCCAGTTAGTTTTTTTGACCCCACTGTTCCCCTTGGAAGGCTGTTCCAGAACTTCACTCCTCTGATGGTTAGAAACTAATTTCTAATTTTGAGCATAAACTTGTTGATGGCCAATTTATATCCATTTGTTCTTGTGTCCACAATAGTGCTTAACTTAAATAACTCCTCTCCCTCCCTGGTATTTATCCCTCTGATTTATTTATAGAGAGAAATCATATCTCCCCTCAACCTTCTTTTGGTTAGGCTAAACAAGACAAGTCTCCTCTTTAGTATTGGATAGCCTAAATAATTTTTGGCCAGATTTTGCTACTTACTGGGGGTGGGGAGTGGGGGGAAGCGGGAGAGGGCAGGCAGATAGTTTCCATTCTGTTTTACCAATTAAGGTAAGTGTCTAAGCCATGCTTACATGACCATGTAACTGTCTCAGTTTATTCAGGTTTTATCATGTGTCTTGTCCTGGCTTTCTAATTCAGAACTAACTTCCTAGATGATTGTAGTGGGCATAATTGAGACCAGGATCGTAACTAAAATTATTACTACATACTTGTCAACTGCATTATTTTGGTCAGGGCTACCCCGTGTTTTTGAAATCTAGTTCTGGATGTTTATAGTCCCTGCCAATGTCACAGGAAGGTTACATAATTTTTAAAACTGGCCTCTTACTAGTAGACTATGCCATCCTGAGTGGGTGGGAGGTCTCTAGCTGCCTTTGCTCCCCAAACTCTTTATAATAGCTGCTGTCTGCTGGAGTATCCAAAAATGATCCAGAGCAGAAAGCATATGAGGCAGTAAGAAGGCAACCAGACAAGCAGTAGCTGCTTCTGCCCTGCCCGCATAATGTATAAAAGATAAATATGGAGAGAGAGAAAAGAGGTGGTGGTTGGCTTACCCAGACGGGAGGAGAGATGCAGGGTGACATGCAGGGACACTGGGAGAAGGGAACACAGAAATTGGAAGATAACCTTCCCTACCAGAAAGGCAAATGGGAGGAGTCCCACATCTCTCCTGGTTGAGGGAGGAAGACAGAAAGGCCACATTGCACTATTCTCCAGGAAAAGAAGGATGAGATGAACCATGAAGATGCCAAAGAAGGAACTGGGCCTGCTCTTCTCCTGTAAAGATGCTATAGTACTTCTCCTTAAGAAGATAACTGCAAGTGGTGGATAGGAGATGTTTGGGGCCAGAGAATAGCAGGCCTACATTGGTTGAGACAAATATCCAAGCTACTAGATGTTTTTATCTAAATCCTGAACCTTTAGAGGCCATGAAGAGAGCCATGAAGGAGGAGAGAATAAAGCATCAGAGCGCTCAAGGAAAATAAGACTAGAAAAGAGGCTATTAGATTTAACTAGGAGGTGGTCCCTAGTGACAATCGTTAGAGAGTTCATAGTAAAGAGGATGAAGGAATCAGAGAATTTGAAGACATTTGGAATAAACTAACTTGCTCAGACTTTAGAGCCAAAGGAAACGAGAATGACGGGCTATAGTTTGAGAAAATGGTGTGATCAAGAGAGAATTTCTTCAGGGTGAGAGATTACAAGGGTGTCCTTGAAAGCAGAGAGGAAGGACCCAAGGGAAAAAAGATTAGTTGAGGATGAAGGTAAAGGAGGAAATGAAAGACAGTAAGATAAAGCACAAGTTTTCAAGTAGATCTAACTATATGGGAAGCTAGACGTAGGAGTAATAAGCTGTCTTTGAGTTACACAGAAACAAAAAAACATTGTACAAAAGTCAGAATGTCAAACCAGGGTAATTTAGTGCCCTGTAACTATTCCTGCAACCTTTGAATAAAATTGGACATTATCTTTTCCCTTGAGAATAAATCAGTTAATTTTCAGGTCAAATTTATCTTCCACACCAAAGTTATTGGGAATGAGAGGGAAACTAAAATGGGGCCTTATAACAGAAGATGGTTATAATTTTAATGTGGGAAAGTCCTTCACCTCTCCACAGTCTAGCTTAGTCTGACCATTATGGACTGCTTTATTTTGAAGTGCGGTTGTGGTATTTTGTGTCACGTGGTTCAGCCATTTGAAAGACAAATGACAAGTGAGGGTTTCAGCTGTGGCATGCCTTTCAAGTCCCTGTAAGATGCTACCTTCCCTCAAGTTTGTATAAGTAATTTCTATTCAGCAAAATTATTCCATACATATTATTTTGAAATACCTGTAGCAAAGATTATTTCCTACTTTTATTGGTACCTTGCATTGGATTATATTTGAATTCTTATCCAGAGCACTGTTCTGAATCCCTTATATATATGGGTGAGTGCAAACATATCATTGCTTTATGGTCCCAAAGTATCTAAAAGAGTGTCATAAATCCACATGATGCCTCCAAATGCTGGATTTTACATTTGGATTTGGCTCTGGCTTAGCTAGGGAGATATAAAAATCACACAGGGGCAGGCAGCTCCCTATTGAATAAGGCATCTGAGGAGGCTCACAGGCTTCATTTACTTAATCAAGTAAGGAGAACATATTGCACTTCAGAAACATATGTCAGATATGCTGAATAACAGGTACATAGAGTTGAAACGTCCCACAGTTGGTCAAACAAAGCCTCCAATTGTTTATCTCTGAATATATGTACATTAAATATAATGGGACTAGTTCAGACCTGGCTTAAGCAGGCTTAAATCCATTGAAATTAATGGAGTTGTGCCCACAAACATCAAGGCTGAATTTGGTCCAAAACATCTAAAGTAATGGTTTGGGATTTTTTTGGAGGTCTGCAGTATTCTAGGAGACCAACAGTTTTGTGTGGATGCGGCTACTAGTAATACACATTGTCAAAGGGGGGATGGCCCTTATAAAGGTCCCAGCCCACCCGTGAAAGAACTAATTTGATTAATCAAGTAGAAAGACTGAAGCAAGTCATGACTAAATCAGGACTCTGGGAAGGAAAACAGAGGCTTGTGATCAGTCACTGGGGCAACTACAGACCAAAGCTGCAGGGTGAGAGAGCCTCCTGCTGTGGTCCCCAGGGAAGGGAGTTGTGGATCTCTTTGTTTTTCATTTCAAATGGCAAAGAAAGCAGGCCAAGTGATGCATCTTCTCCACATGCTCAGAGAGCAGGAAGGGAGTCCCTCATGGTAGAAGGACTGTGCCCAGCTTAGGCTGGGTAGAAGAGTTTGGGTATTTGTTTTTTTGGAACTTTGTGATAATGAAAGGCTGTTGCTGGATGAGACAGACTGTGTGGCATTATTCATAGACCCCGAAGAGTGGAAACAGAGGCAGGGTCCTGCAGAGTGACCTCAGGTCACAAGGGGGAGCTCAGGAGGTGGCTGCCCTGTTACACACATATTATCCTATTTTACTATATATGCTTTTCACATATAGCTCTAAGAGTAGAACTGAGCCCTAAGTTTTCTATGAAGATAAAATGGTACTTCCTAAATCCCTAGATAAAATTAGCAGAAAGCTATCAGCCATTATACAGGACCAGGGCCGGCTCTGGCTTTTTTGCCGGGGGGGGCGGCCGGAGCCCCTGGGGGAGGGCGGCGAGCCCCGGCGGCGGCTCCGGTCTCCCCCCCAGCGGCCAGAGCGCCGGGGGCAGGGCAGCGAGAGGGCGGCGAGCCCCGGCTGGGGCTCGGCTCGGCTCTTCCCCCGGCGGCCAGAGCGCCGCGCCGCCCCCCTCCAGGTGCCGCCCCAAGCACCAGCTTGGGTGCTTGGTGCCTGGAGCCGGCCCTGTACAGGACTAACCCACAAAGCCTGGTGTAATATTCTAATTCTCCATTTAACTTACTTGAAAACAGATCTATTGCAAGGCAGGTTTCTCGGCAGCAGTACCTTATACTACTTCATGGTAGAACCAGGCCTGAGAGTAAGGTTGGGACAAATACTTGTGGCTACGCAGACCTTGTAATGCATTGCTGGGGATGAAGCATTGACTTCAGAGGGAGCACACACTACTAATTTAGCAGTACACTTAGGGCTGGTCTACACTGGGGGGGGAATCGATCCAAGATACGCAACTTCAGCTACGCAAATAGCGTAGCTGAAGTCGAAGTATCTTGGATCGAATTACCTTGGGTCCACATGGCGTGGGATCGACGGCCGCGGCTCCCCCGTCGACTGCGCTACCGCCGCTTGCTCTGGTGGAGTTCCGGAGTCAACGGTGAGCGCGTTCGGGGATCGATATATCGCGTCTTAATGAGATGCGATATATCGATCCCAGATAAATCGATTGCTACCCGCCGATACGGCGGGTAGTGAAGACGTACCCGTAGCAAAAAATTTATGCAGTAAGCAGTTATTGATGTGCCACTGGAGGAAGCCATACATTAGAGGTCAAGTTCCACCTACAATTAATATAGCTGAATGTGGGGTAGGAGATAAAGGCAGGAAATGGTGGCCTTAGAATGCAGTGGTGGATGAAAACTCATTGATATTTCCTTCAAGTGAGACAGAAGATCATCTAACTCGATAAACTGGAGCTGGAGTACATCCAAAGAGTCGTTCAAATGTGATCTTTCTTAGCAGCATTTTTGTGATTTTTATCATAGAGCTAAAGATTTTCCTCTATTTCTGGCACAAAGCAACAGGATATTTCCATGTAAAAGTATAATTTTATTAAAAATGACTAAATTGTGTTTTTTCTTTCTTTAAACCTGGTCCTTTAAAATCTTTACAGACATATGCAATTGAATATATATTTAAAGAAGCATTTTGTCTAATACAAGTCCTAAAAGTATAAAGCTGCTTTAATAATTTGCAGCTAAAAATGCAGTAGATATGAAAAACTCTAGTTATAACTAATTTCCAGTGCTAAATCACCCATGTGAAACTTTTAGATAAAGTATCTTAATTTTAAGTTCTTAGCAAGACTGTCATTTAAATCAAATACTCAACAATATGTAGGAAGAAAGCATGTAGGAACAAAATCAGAAAGGCTAAGGCACAAAATGAGTTACGCCTAGCAAGGGACATAAAAGGCAATAAGAAGAGGTTTTTAAATACATTAGGAGCAAGAGAAAGACAAAGAACAGGGTGGGTCCTCTACTTAGTGGGGAAGGAGAGCTAATAACTGATGACATCAAGAAAGCTGCGGTGCTTAATGCCTATTTTGCTTCAGTCTTCACTAAAAAGGTTAATTAATATTAACAACAAGGGGGAAAGAATGTAAGCCAAAATAGGGAAAGAATAGGTTAAATAATATTTAGATAAATTAGATGTATTCAAGTCGGCAGCTCCTGATGAAATTCATCAGAAGGTACATAAGGAACTAGCTGAAGCAATCTCAGAACCACTAGCTACTATCTTTCTCCTGGGGGATGGGTGAGGTCCTAGAAGACTGAAGAAGAGCAAACATAGTACCCATCTTTAAAAAAAGTGGAACAAAGAGGACACAGGGAACTATAGACCAGCCATCCTAATTTTGATACCTGGAAAGATACTGGCACAAATTATTAAACAATCAACTTGCAAGCACCTGGAGGATAGTAGGGTTATAAGGAATAGCCAGCATGGTTTCCTCAAAAACAAATTATGCCAAAATAACCTAATTTCTTTTTTTGACAGAGTTACTGGCCTACTGGATAAGCGGGAAGCAGTAGATGTGATATATCTTGATTTTAGGAAGGCTTTTGACTGAGTCCCACATGACATTCTCATAAGCAAACTAAGGAAATGTGGTCTAGAAGAAATTACTATAAGATGGGTGCAAAATTGGTTGAAAGACCAGAGTATTTATCAATGGTTAGCTGTCAAACTGACAGGGTGCATCTAGTGGGGTCCCTCAGGGGTCAGGCCTAGATCTGGTGCTATTCAATATTTTCATTAACGATTTGGATAATAGAATGGAGAGCATGCTTATAAAATTTGCTGAGGACACCAAGCCCGGAAGGGTTGCAAGCACTTTGGAGGACAAGATTATAATTCAAAATAACCTTGACAAATCGAAAAACTGGTCTGAAATCAACCAGATCAGTGGTTCTCAAACTTTAGCAACCCGAGGACCCCCATTTTGATTTTAATTTTTTTTCACAGACCTGCAAGCCCCCCGGCTCAGCCCCAGGCCCTGCCCCCACTCCACTCCTTCCCCCAAGGCCCCACCCCCACCTCGTCCCACCCCTGCTCCGTCCCTCCCCCCTCCTCTTCCCCGCCTCTTTCTGCCCCCTCCCCCGAGAGTGCCCCACCCCCACTCCTCACCCTCCTTTCCAGCACCTCCTGCGTGCTGGTGAACAGCTGTTCCACCATGTGCAAGAGGTACTGGGAGAGAGGGGGAGCAGTTGATCAGCGGGGCCCGCGGACCCCAGTTTGAGAACGTTGAACAAGATGAAATTCAGAGATGATAAGTGCAAAGCACTTCACTTAGGAAGGAAAAATCAAATGCACAACTACAAAATGGGGAATAAGAAGCTAAAGGGTAGTACTGCTGAAAAGGATCTGGGGGTTACAAATGGATCACAAACTGAGTCAAAAATCTGATGCAGTTGTGAAAAAGGCTAATATTCTGGGGGGGAAAGGGGTGTTAACAGGAGTGTTGTATATAAGACATAGGAAGCAACTGTCCTACTCTACTTGGCACTGATGAGGCCTCAGCTGGGAGTACTGTGTCCCACTCTGGGTGCCACACTTTAGGAAAGATGTGGACAAATTGGAGAGAGTCCAGAGAGAGCAACAAAAATAACAAAAAGTTTAGAAAACTGGACCTATGAGGAAAGGTTAAAAAAAATTGGCATGTTTAGTCTTAAGAAAAGAAGACTGAGGGAGGACCTGATAACAGTCTTCCAATATGTTGAGAGCTACTATAAAGAATAATGTGATCAGTTGTTCTCCATGTCCACTAAAGGTAGGACAAGAAGTAATGGGCTTAATCTGCAGCAAGGGAGATTAGGTTGGATATTACGAAAAACTTTCTAACTACAAAGGTAGTTAAGCTCTGAAACAGGCTACCAAGGGAGGCTGTGGAAACCCCATCACTGAAGGTTTTAAAAACTGTTTGGACAAGCAAGTGTCAGGGATGGTCTAGGTTTACTTGGTCCTGCCACAGCACGGGGGGCTGGACCTGATGCCTTCTTGAGGTCCCATTCAGCCCTACATTTCTATGATTCTAATAGTCCATTATCTACTTGAAAAATATTCTGTTTTTTGCTCTGCCCAACTCCAGTTCTTATCTTACTCTTTGGTACTCTTCAAGCTGTCTCTTCTCACTGCATATCACTGTATCCATTTTAGAAATTGAGTTCTTCTTTAAAAAAATTATGCAAAATTTACAAAGAAACAAAAAAATAGAACGTCATGTATAATACTTGACTCAGGACTGACCTTTCCTCATGCCTAAACAATGGTTATTTCTCCACACATTCTGGTATGCTTACAAACAGATAGTCTATCCATTTCTTTTTACATTACACTTGTTTTTAAGTCTGGTTAGTTTACACTGTGCTTTATTCACAAGTACAAAACTCTCCAGCAGACATTTCCAAATTACTCTGTGCTGTCCAAAGCAAGCTCTGAAAACATTCTCAAATAGCAGCAGCTTGGCTCAGCTTTTTCTAGTTTGATTCTCATTATGTTTTATTATTTATGAAACATCTAATGGAGGTTATTCTACCTTCCCTTGATATCCCTTTTTGGTGCTGGGATTTTTTTTTTCAAACCAGAAGGGAAAACAATAGAGCGGACACTTATCAATTTTTATATATAACTGTCAGCAAACTTGACATGTTAGTTATTGCATGGGGCCAATAAGAGATAAGATCATAATCATTGTGCACTTTACCGATGTGCTCTAATCAAATGTGGCAGATTTAGGATGTTCAGAAAAAAACTATGCTAGAATCTCTAAGCAAACGCTAATGGAAAGGTTAATATTATGGTTGTTAGTGGACACCAGCAAAAGTGGTTTGAATTTAAACCAGGCACATTCAAAATCTTTAGCTCAAGGTGGCAATAAAAATATATAATGGTAGGCTTAATATACTACTTCCTCTCTTTTTTTTTTTATTGTCTAGCTACTACTGGGTCCCAATAATTTGTTACACTACATGTGATACTTGGAAGCATCTGCAAAATTCATTTAATTGACAGAATAAATGGAAAATGTATTTTTATGCTAACAATACAGATTATACAAATGAAACCTGACAGTGATAAAATGTCTAGATTTCTACAAAGCAACTGCAAGAATTTATGACACATACATTGAAATGGGACAGCCCACAGTTTTAATATCCAAAACATTGATATACCTGCTAGTGAACGATCTTAAAGAAAACTAAATTGGGGAACAAAAGATAAAAATCTTTCCCTCTTCTTTTGCACATAATCAGACTCACACAAAAGTCACATGTTCTCAAATTAACCGATGGGGTCCTAACTGTGCTGCTCTTATTAATGCAAATGGGAGCTGAAGAGTCAAAGCTCTATCTCTACATTTGCACTGA
This sequence comes from Terrapene triunguis, assembly GCF_002925995.2. Classification (NCBI taxonomy): domain Eukaryota; kingdom Metazoa; phylum Chordata; order Testudines; family Emydidae; genus Terrapene; species Terrapene triunguis. The sequence goes on from NW_020664499.1 coordinate 6,972,886, forward strand.
GAACATATTACTTTAAGTGGGTCTGATTCCCATTAAAAAGTGCTGAAAGGGATTTACATGTGCTCTGTGCTGCAATTTACATTTCAGTAGGATCACTTAACTATCTGTAAAATTAGTACAGTTGTTGTCACAATAATTATAGTGTTTAAGAACTGCACATTTGAAGATGGCACCATAGTCCTATAGCTGATAACTCTCCTGATCAAGTTACTGTATCTGAATTTAGCCAGTGAGAAACTATAAAAAAGCTTAGTCATTCAAATAAATACATCAAGGTGATAAAGTTGAAATCAAAAGCTCTGAAAAACCACTGTAAAATCAACAGTGTTTACTTCAAGAAAGAGAGTGTTAAGTGAAGGATTGTACATTTTGGAGAACACAGATGGAAAACCAACTTGTGTGCGTGTGAAAACAAAAACGTAAACCACCCTTCCAAAAGAGGCTGTTTGTAGAAGCAGGGTTCACATTAATCAGTTCCTAACCATTTTATTTACAACCTTTCTAAAATTCATTTGCATAATGATAATCCGCATGTGGCAGGGTTTAAGTTATTTAAACGGTGTTATATTTCACTATTTAGTCTTGCTTCACCACTGCTTTAGCAGCGAATCCTTATGGAGTGTAATGCAGCTAATGAGGTAGCTTTTTAACTGAACAAACTGACAGGTCCCATATCTGCAGAGGCAGCTTGAAACCGTGCCCAACCTCTCGGCTTCCCAAGAGGCTTTTCAAAATTCAATAAATAACATCTGTAGGCGATGTTGGGTGCAGACCTAGCAGAGTGCGTCATAACACTGAGCTGGCAGAACAAAGAAACCATGACGACTGCCAAGTTTCCATGGCAACCACTGCGAGGCTTGGAGAGTATAATAGCACATCAATCACTGTCCAAAAGAACTTCATTATCAGCAAGAAAAAAACCTTTAGGATCTGTTTAGTGTGCAATTGTGGGTTAACTCACCTCAAAGCCTTGCTCTCTGGCAAAAGTGGCAGCTTCCTGAAATAATAAAAATAAAGAACAGTTAATTATAAAGTGCTAGATAATGAAGAAATAACACATTTTGAAACTCATTCAGGCAGTCTTCCGTTTACACAATTATCTCAATATATCCATATGCAGTTGCTCAATTTTGATACTTGCACTAAAAGGCTCCCCCTGCCCCATCCCCGAAAAGATAGCAGTATATTATCAACGGATTTCACAAGTTCAAATGAAGAAGGTGCAACGTATGTTTTTTCCCAAGCTGGCAAATTTACTTTTGGTTATAGTAACTTTAACAACCAACCAGGCATATGGCTTTAAGATACATTCTTAATTAAAAAGCATCATGTCCCTATTTGTCTATTAGACTTCAGGATATATAGGTCATTGAGCCTTTTAAAAATCATTTGTCATTTACTGTGCATTAAAAAGATAGGATTAGATACTATTTAAACAAAATGAGATCAAACCTTTGTGGCAGAATCACATGAGCATTTTTAAATACTCTGATGTCTTAATCACAGCGTCGGGCACTGTAACTATGTTCCTTTCCTCAAAGAGCAGAAGAAACATCAGGAAACCACAATGTCCTTGTTTCTTACTTATGTTAATTGCTCCAGTCATATATTTTATTTTTCAATGAAAGCAGAGACATAGAGGATGATAACAATGTTATTTTCCTATCCACTTTCCACCTTAGCACAAGCAAATATTGCAGACAATTGTCAAGAGTCTTTACACCTTAACTTGCCTTCTTCCAAATTAACTTTGCCAAGTGATATTAATAGATGGATGGGTCTTGAGCTGGAATAGCGAAATGATCCAACTAAACTAAAACAACTACCATACCAAACCATTTAAGGCAGTGTGCCTAGACATACTATCAGTATCTCTAGGACAGCTTTTGGCAATGCTTCACTTTTAAGCAGTACACTGGGGAGGGAAAAATACACATTTGTGAACCTATATAATCTGCCATTTTTTTGACAATTTAAGAACTTGATGTGGATGCAATTTATTACAACAGTAAGGTCAGGTTAATAAAATGCGATAAGCTGAAAAGCACAACTCCTCGGGCTGCTCACTGCAGAAATATAAGGCTGCCCAGGTTAGTCTTAGCTGATGTTGACAGAAAAACTGAATCATTGTCCTAACAATTGGGTGCAGGCAAGGTTAGCCACTTTGACAATTTACTTACAATAGAATTCCTTCTTGTACATCACATAGTCAATGACATTTGCTAGCCAGGCTGTCAAGGAAGAGTGTAGGGTTCAAAGATATCATGCAGTGTTTCCTAAACCAGCATGTCATTAACAAAGCCTATGCTCATATGAAAAAAGGAGTCTGCAAGCCTCCACTATAAAGTGATGCACGTACAATGAACTGCAATACAATCAGGAAAGGCTTAGATGGGACTGGGACACAGAAAAAGCAAAAATGAGAAAAATAGAGGAGTGATAAGCTGCACAGAGAATATGAAAATGAACTAAAAATCATGTAGTGTAGTCAGATTACATTTTTAACCTTGGTTTTTAGTTATAAAATTGAAATAGGAAGTTATACTGATCTATCCTGAGGGACCTTAAAAAAGGCCTCAGAGCAACAAGACATTAACATCTGTGTTAAACTATTGTTTGGACAGGAAAGTGGATACCAGTACACTCTTACATCTGTGAAGTGCAAACGATTCCAGTTAACAGTATTTTTATTTCCTTGTATGGGAGAGAGACTTTAAGGAAATTCATCTTAATTTTCTAGAATTGGGCATTCTCATATAACACATGCAGTTTGAAAGCCCTGGCCCATGCACAAAAATGTGTAAGCACTTGAACAATACTTTAAACATATCTTGTCTTCTGATTTTCCCTCTTATAGCTTCATCTTTTATGCTGGTCTGCTATCCCTACAGCTACATAAGTGACGGTAGCTAGGTTATACAACCACAGATTTTCCTATAATGGACCTTAGATCTAAAGATGTTTGAAAGCACCACAGAGCAACAGCAGTGTTTGTCTCTTCCCTGACCACCTAGCCCCCAAGCAACAAAACCATCAAAACAAGTTGTTTGTCTCAAGAACTGTGGGCTTGATCCTGAGATATGCTCAACACGTGCAACTCCCTATGAAGGATCACACCCATTTAAAAATAACTTTAACCTTAAAGCCCTCATAGTACAGAAAATAGTAAAGCTCAAAACACAATACTGAAGATTTGCAGATTGGGTTTGCAGAAGAGTGAGAAATATTAGGCAGGTCTCAAATACCAGGGATAGTTCAAAGTAAATTAACCAAACAAAAGTGCGGAGGATGATCCCATTGCACCTTAAGGGGGGAGGGGGGCGGGGGGAGGGGCGGAGGAAGAGGCATTGTCTGGCTTTCCGGGGGAAGGGGAATAGTGCTTTAGGAGTGGAAGGTGGGAGAGGGGCTCAGAAGCTGCTGCAAAAGGGGGAGTGGGTCAGTGTGGTGATACTGACTCACCCCCAGGGACCAGAAGGGCTGGGGAGTTGAAAAGGGGTAAGCCCAATGGGAGAAGCCCCTTTTCCCCAGACCAGGCAGAGCAGCACTCACACTCCCTCCCCTTGAGGTGGCAAAATATCAGGTCTGGTCAGGGCTTGCTGTGAGCATCACACTAGTCGCTCCTTTCTAGGTGGGCTGGGAAGGAATTTTTCCCTCATTACCAGACTGGCCTAGGTGGAGCGGGTTTTTTCACCTTCCTGGGGGGCTTTGTTACAGCGAGTAGGGAAGGGAGCTAGGCTATGATGTCGCAGCTCATTCTGTAAGTTTGGGGCGAATGTCCCGTGCAGGTACACCATGGGGAAGGGCTACAGTGACCAGAGAAATGACTTGGTAAAGAACTTAAAAAGGAGGTGTTTGTTAAAGGAGTGGAATGGGCGGGAGGTTCAGGGCTCCTATGCCTGGCACGGCAGGGAGCCAACCCCCTTTCCTTATAGCCCACCTTAACCCTCATTTGAGGTGGTGGGAAGGTAAGGTTCTAGCAATTGGTTGGCTGGGAGACCCGGATGGAAAAAGATGGGGGTTGGCGGAAGCCCCCAGGTAGCTACTGAAATGACCATGGAATTACTTGCACTGTAACTGTAGTCCCAGACATCTAACAATAAAGTTGCAGCCTGATTAAAACCATATCAAGTGTCTGTTGTTGTTCTTTCAGTATAGCTGGACAATCTTTAGTTTCTATTCACAATAAGAGTGAAAGAGGAAACAAGCAGTTCCCATCTGTGCTGCCTCAGGGTGCCTCATACTGAGCTTCACATCTCTAATAAAGTAGTCAGGTTAAAATCTAACCTTAGAGTGGCTGTAACATGTGGAGTCTGCTAGGTTTATGATAGCCAGTCAGGGCATTCCTTAATGCAGGTGATAATCAGTATGATAATCACTATATTTACAAGCTTTCCATTTTATATCTGACATCAGGAGTCACAAAGAAGGAGGGATTAAGGAAGTAAACAACCTACACAGAGACTTTACTGCTCCCCGGAGAATGCAGCATTTTCATTCATGCATGACATGCGACAACATAAAGCAAAACAGCAACAGAACAGAATTTTCTTAGGAGGTGGGATAGTTTTTTCCCCACTTTTGATAAACTTTCACTAACTCATATTTTTACAACACAACACTTACTTTTATAAAAGCCCCATTGTGTGCTCAAACTATGATATATATTTATAATCATCATACTCTCATCTATACCATCTTTGTATTGCCTATCACAGCAGATTTGTTACTGGATAGCCCAAACTAGAAATAGAAACGGTTTAACAATAATGCATCATCAAATTGGGAAAAACATTCCTTAGTGGTACATGGAAATTCACACTTTAAAACTATGTGTACAGGGTAGTTTAACTTGAATAACACTATCACTAAAATTAACACTGAACAGTTTACACAGGAAAGGGGAGATAAACTAAAGAGATAACAATAAAAAAGACAACTTCCTTTAGTACCTACCACTGCTATTATACTACATCTCTTTTGCTAGCTTAAAACAATTTACAAGTTTGCATGTATTTTATTGCTGTTAGTTTCCTAGAATTTATTAAGTGAAGCTGTCTATAATCTGGACTGAAACTAATTGTATCGTGGCTTGTTAAAATTCTGAAGCCTTTTATAACCAATAATATAAAACTATTTGTTTATGAGTAAACAGACACATATCCTCCAAACACAGGATTCATTAACCTCTACTTTGTTATAGGTATTTAACCCCGTTCAGCAAGAATTTTATGATTACAGAGCTAGATGGTTCAACCATCAATGACTGTATGTTCTCTTTGCCATAACACACATTAGGTAAACTACATATTAAATTTTCTTAGCATATTGAGTTCTTCTTTTATTGGTACCAAGGTTATATGGTGGCTTGACTAAATTATACCCAAAACAGTAACAAAATGCATGCTGGTTTAAATTTAATTAATTTACGCCAATATAAAACTCATACAATTCTCTTCAACAGCATTCAAAACTATGTATTGCTGAAATCAACTGACAGACCTTCCAAAAAGTGCCAGCAATGGTATTATCTTCTACATTATGCATTTTGACTTTAAAGCCTGCAAAAAAATCACAGCAAATCAAATTTGCATTTTGTTGCTAAAACCAACACTATGCCATAAATAAATTATAAAACAGCAGGAAAACAACAATAACCTCGCACATGAATGCGTTTTCAATAATTATACAAGATCGCAAATGCAGGGGATGCACAACCTAACCTTTCCCCAAAATCCTTCTTGAAGGAAGGAATATCTCACTGAACACCATAAAACCCAGTCACTTTTTGCTACGTTTCTCTCATAAATTTACCATGGTAGAAAAAGGGGGATATTGACTATTTATGAGGGAGTTCTCATTGCCACACCTATAAGTCTGCATACCCACCATGGAAGCCCAGATCATGGTCACAGCATTTTCTGCCTTCATTTGCTGGCAGTTTTATAAGTGATACCCTCAATTTCCTTTGGGAAGACAAACCAGCAACATATCAATAGATTCAGGAAAATGAATAATTTTAAACCTACCCCTACACACACAATGGTTTTACAGTACTAAAATGCTTTTCCCAAATCCAAGTGGATTATGAGCAACAAAACTTTAATGGATTCTTAAAACCACTAAGATCATGCAGTTTAAGTCTGCATTTGGCAGAACCACTCATTCATTATTTTACTTCCACTAATATCTCATTTAACCACTTCTTGAATGATGTCTCTACCATATCCTCAAGCAATCTATTGCATGGCCAAATTGCTCTTACATGTAAAAATTTCTAAAATCAAAACTTCCCCTTCCTTACCTTCAGGCTATTGCTCCTTGCACTATCAGCTTCTGAAAGTTGTGAATTATTATTTTCTTTCATTTATATTGTTTCCTTGAGGGTATTAAAGACTATGATCACCTCCTCAGAGACTTCTCTTTTTTCTACACTATAATCATTTAGTCTTCTCAGTCTCTCCTACTAATTCTCCTCTAATCTTTGTATAACTTTCTGTCTTCTTTGAATTCTCTCGTTTTTCTACATCTCACCTTGTTTGCCATAATGAAATGCAAGTAGCATAAAGTTTTACTAAAGTGAAACTCTAATGATCTAAATGGAATGGAGGCCAAGAAAGTAATATTGATAAATAGGGATGCAGTTAAGAGAGAGAGTTTTTAACATAAATGATGCACTTTGGAAGTTGGATTTTCTATGAGGGTTTTTTCTGATAGACATGGTTCAGATAATCTAAGTTTTACTGTAGTAATGACACACTGCCTTTGAGATGAGTGGTTAAAAAGTATATCCATGGTATAGACACTCATTTATTTTGCCCAGCATCCTTGTAAATTGTTTTTAAAAAAATAAATAAATAGAAGAAATCAAACATATTTGAGTATGCTTTGGTCACAACGCATCACAGAGGTGTCAGACATGTAGCTCTACTCAAGAATGAGTGTGTGCAGAAAGATTTGTCCCTCCTGGATGTTGTAAACTACGGAAAAAACAGCCCACCTCCTTCTCTCCTACATCATTCTCTGATCTTTCCTAGCAGTCCCCTTCCACATGGATTAATGCTTAATTGCACGCAGCATTGCTTTCTCTTTCCTCACTCCATGAATTAAAGCAAGCTACAAACAAACAAACTCTCTGCTTCCAGGTTTGCAATCCGGATGGCTGCTCCCTTTGCTAGATTATTGCAAACTTCAAAGGTGCTGAGCTCCCTTTGACTTCAGTGGGATATCTGGGTGCTCAGCACTTCTGAAAATCAGGCACCTTTTTGTTGAAGACTTTTTTTCCCCTTTATGGAAGGTGGTAACTTTCCTCACACTTATGTAGAAACCTGGTCTCTAAGGATATTGCTATCAAGAGCACCAAGAGTCCCTTACATGTGCCTCTCTTGCAACAGACTCATCATTGTGTGAGAGTTAAACTTGTCTTTGAGTAGGGGGTGAAGTTTTTATTAAATGCCTCAGGAAGCTGTGTCACATTTTCCACTCTTTCAACTGCAGGCCCGGTCACACTATTAAATATGATCCTAGAAATGGCATCTGTCTTAATGCATAGAAAGGACAACAGCTTTCTGGTTGCTATGTTTTGGAATATAACAAAGGCATCCTACATACATCACCAACTCCATGACGTACTTCTTGGTAGAGGTTTTCTTGTACCAAACCTCACTATTCTATGCAGCACATAAAAGGCTTCATAATATGATCTGCCCTTACAACTCACTTCACTGTATTCGTTATAATGTGCTACATATAATAGGTATGATGTCTCCATTTTATTACCTATCCTGCTCTCAAATGAGGGGCAGTAACAGCAAACCACATACCTTAATATGATGAATTAATAGGATGCAAGAGCCACAATTAACCTTACATCATGTAGTTAGGAGTGATGCCATGACTGAGTAATAGCAAGCAAGAAGTATAAGCAAGTAGATATATGTTTAAGATCATTTGTTTGATTAAGGAAGATCGATATTACTGAACTGTAGCTGATATTTTAAATAAAAATGGATTTAAAGTATACTAATGATATTAGCGCAATTAAGATGAACATTGTGATGACTTGGCATCTGTATAGATATTTTAAAACAAGAATTCTATGAAGTGTCCACACGGCACCCTGACATTTAAAAAATGATAGATGTACAGTTTATGTGGTAGATCCTCAGTTGGGTGTAAACTGTCATAATTCTATTCACTTCAGTGGAGCTATTACAATTTACATGACCTAAGGACCTGCCTCTATATACTTTCTTTAATGGCAGCAGTAAGCTTGTTGTGAATAGTGACAAGAAAATGTATTTTCACATCAATCCGGTTTAATGCAATTAGCAACAGTTATTTACAACACAAAACATTGGTCTATTCTACACAGACTTTTACTTGGTTGCAATTTGGTTTAGGCAGACATTCCTTTTAGGTCAGACAGTACCACATTTCATTGTATCAAAACAATACATCCTCCTAAACCTTTATAAAAATTGCCCATTTATAAAGGGTACTCAGAACTCAGCAGCAAAGAAATATTGTTCCAGAATTTTTTTAAATTGCTTTAGAAAGGGAGAGATGGGAAGCTTGGGAGCAGAAGGGAAAAGAAAGAAAGGGAAACATCAAGCATATCTTCTGAAGCAAATATGTATCTGGTAAAATTCTCATACAGTTGGTAAAGTTTGATCCATACTTGGAGATGCTTCCTGGGAATACAATGCTTCAATATTTTGCCCCTTGACAAACATGAGAGATTAATCTAAAAGATTTCTCTACTCAGTCTAGTCAGGAGCATACAACTGCTCACATTTTCAGACAAGAGATCAATAAAAACTGGTCACAGACTGGGCAGCCCCTGCAGAGAGCCTGAGAATCATCACTATAATCTCTGAAAAAGTGCATACCCACCACTATTTATTACAGAATAAAGCACATCTGGCATTAACTGGATGAAATACTGAAAACTTTTACCTTTCCTGTGAGCAGTGTCAGATCCCAAAGTTATCTTATTTCATAGAAGCTAGTAGGGATGCACATTATGCCCTATATTGTTGTCTCAAATTGTCCCAGTGCTGCTACAGAAACTGACCAATTCATAAAGTACATGGGTTTCGCCAAATGGGGGGAAAGAAAAAAAAACCAGTTTAGAACATGTGAAAACACTATGTGGGATAAGAGCTACAATGTGCATGTTATTTCGTGGTGTTCTACTGGAGGGAGTTATTTGTGAGGGCCCATTTAGAAAATAGTTAAAACTTTGTTACCCATATCAGCCTTGGGTCAAGGCTCAGGCATCTTTATTACCTATACATCATTATCAACCGTTTTCTTATTCAGGTTATTTCTAGAATTGTAGTTGCTGCCAGAATCTTCTGGCAAAATAATAAATAATAATAATAATAAAAAGTCAGAGGCTTAATGCCATTACAAAGTCTGACACAGCAGCAATAGTGATACACTTCTGAGCCATTTTGAAATTTTATGATGAATAAAGAGCTATTACTTATATCTCCAGTTTACATCCTAATCTAAGGAACAGCACTATTTATGCCTCTCTTCACTGTATCTCAACTCGTATGCTTCTGGTATCAAATTAGCTACACCATATTACCCTAAATTGTCCATTTGTCTATATGAATGCATCTGCCTCTAATTAAAAATAAAGGCAAAAGGGGGAAAAAGATAAAAGCCTCCTTGCTTAATCCACAGATCAAGTAAACAAAAGAAAGATGGAAACAAATACCGGTATGTTAAAATCAAGTAGATAGGGTGTGAGGGGAGATAAGGAATTAATAAATGTATAAAAATGAAAGATGTCCAGGATCTTTTGAAATCAATAATGCTGGCCCTTGGATTCTCTCAGTCTGTAACACTGGTCTACAATTTTTGAGAAGTCGTCTGCTTCAGAGATAAAATTTATTATGTATTTTGATGTGCTGAATTCAAATATGACAATTAAAACAACTGATTGGCTACTGTTTCTAAGATATTGAAGTTTTTACATTTATGTCTACGTATATTGTGTAGATAGTAGAGTTTTAATCATAAATTGTAAACCTAAGTCTTTTCATGTGTTTATGGTTGCGTTACATGATAATATTTCACCTGTCCTGTTTATGTAACACTTTAAAAATCATCAAAAGGGTTATATAAATAAAATTTATTATGAAACAAAAGGCAAAAAACTATTATGTACATAGTTTAGTCCTATTCAGTGTCTACTCGGCGCTTCTTGGCTTGTCTCTTGTATTCATTAAATGGAGCATCTCTTGTCACTGTCCAGCAATAGTCTGCAAGCATTGATGGGCTCCATTTGCCCTGATAGCGTTTCTCCATTGTTGCAATGTCCTGGTGAAATCGCTCGCCGTGCTTGTCGCTCACTGCTCCGCAGTTCGGTGGAAAAAAATCTAGATGAGAGTGCCAAAAATGTATCTTTAGTGACATGTTGCAACCAAGGCTTTTGTATGCCTTGAGGAGGTTTTCCACCCACAACCTGTAGTTGTCTGCCTTGTTGTTTCCGAGAAAATTTATTGCCACTAACTGGAAGGCTTTCCATGCCGTCTTTTCCTTGCCACGCAGTGCATGGTCAAATGCATCATCTCAAAGAAGTTCACGAATCTGAGGACCAACAAAGACACCTTCCTTTATCTTAGCTTCACTTAACCTTGGAAATTTTCCATGGAGGTACTTGAAAGCTGCTTGTGTTTTGTCAATGGCCTTGACAAAGTTCTTCATCAGACCCAGCTTGATGTGTAAGGGTGGTAACAAAATCTTCCTTGATTCAACAAGTGGTGGATGCTGAACACTTTTCCTCCCAGGCTCCAATGACTGTCGGAGTGGCCAATCATTCTTGATGTAGTGGGAATCTCTTGCACGACTATCCCATTTGCAGAGAAAACAGCAGTACTTTGTGTATCCAGTCTGCAGACCAAGCAAGAGAGCAACAACCTTAAAATCACCACAAAGCTGCCACTGATGTTGGTCATAGTTTATGCACCTCAAAAGTTGTTTCATGTTGTCATAGGTTTCCTTCCTATGGACTGCATGACCAACTGGAATTGATGGCAAAACATTGCCATTATGCAGTAAAACAGCTTTAAGACTTGTCTTCGATGAATCAATGAACAGTCTCCACTCATCTGGATCGTGAACGATGTTGAGGGCTGCCATCACACCATCGATGTTGTTGCAGGCTACAAGATCACCTTCCATGAAGAAGAATGGGACAAGATCCTTTTGACGGTCACGGAACATGGAAACCCTAACATCACCTGCCAGGAGATTCCACTGCTGTAGTCTGGAGCCCAACAGCTCTGCCTTACTCTTGGGTAGTTCCAAATCCCTGACAAGGTCATTCAATTCACCTTGTGTTATGAGGTGTGGTTCAGAGGAGGAGGATGGGAGAAAATGTGGGTCCTGTGACATTGATGGTTCAGGACCAGAAGTTTCATCCTCTTCCTCTTCCTCGTCTGACTCAAGTGAGAATGATTCTGGTGCATCAGGAACCGACAGTCCTTCTCCGTGGGGTACTGGGCGTATAGCTGATGGAATGTTTGGATAATACACAGTCCACTTTTCTTCTTTGACACACCTTTCCCAACTGGAGGCACCATGCAGAAGTAACAATTGCTGATATGATCTGTTGGCTCTCTCCAAATCATTGGCACTGCAAAAGGCATAGATTTCCTTTTCCTGTTCAACCACTGGCGAAGATTTGTTGCACAAGTGTTGCAGCATATGTGTGGGGCCCACCTCTTGTCCTGATCTCCAATTTTGCAGCCAAAATAAAGGGGATAGGCTTTCTTAACCATAGTGGTTATACTGCGCTTTTGTGATGCAAAAGTCACTTCACCACAAACATAGCAGAAGTTATCTGCACTGTTCACACAAGTACGAGGCATCTCTGCTCACTTTGGCTAAACAGAAATGTGTCCCTTTGCAAAATCAAACACTGACAAATAAGAGAGCACAACACTGTATGATTTCTAGAGCTGATATAGGGCAATTTGTTCAGCAGAGTGATGTAAGCTTCGTTATGACTGCATCATCCATGACTTCTAGGAGTAACATGATGCAATTCATATCATGTATGACGCAATACCAGCTTCAGATTGCATCATTCATTGTTTTGCCTAAAAAGCAAGTACTGTCCAAACCCAGTCATAGATTTATTCATAGATCCAGTCAAAGATGTATTTTAGTCATTTCTGGTTTAAATTGAGATCCCTTCTCTTTATAACTCACTTATCCTCCGCCATTCCCAAGTCAAGGGTCGTATATACTGACCCAATAGCATATCTCGAAAACTAAAGCCAATCAACAATTTTAAGCATCATTTTCGTTCTCAGTGACCCAGAATTAGTAAAGTTTGACTACATTTATTTCAGAAGCATTTTGGCTGTAGAGCAATCTGAAACCTCCTGTATTATTTCCTGGCTGAGGGACGACAAACGGAAATAAAGGACTACATCACTTTCAAGAAGTCCTTCTGTGATTGCAGGCGCTCAAACTGGCCTGAAATCACAGCAATCTTAGCTGAGGAAAATGATTAGGTAGTTCTAAAACTGCTGTGATGTAGCAGGACTTGCACATCACATATTGCCAACTGTACAGCTAAAAGGTTAATAGATTTTTAGCAGTAAAAGCAAGATACTTGATATACATTGTTTGTATGATGTCATTTGTGGCCATTTAGAATTATAACTAATGGCTATCGAGTCAGGAACGCTATAAAGAACAGGGAGTGAATGATCACATAACTCTCTTCCTGTGTTAGGTTTAACTGCTCGGCTAACTCCTATCAAAAAACATAAAATTGACCGTCCCATGTGTCAGCAACAGTCCTAACTTTTTACTGATATTAATAGTACTGATTTTACCTTTTTAAAGTTAGTTTGAATTCAGTTATTATAGAGAATTTATTATGCCAGTGCCTGTTAACTTAGTCTGTACATTTTTTGTAGCTCTCTCTGAAAACCCCACTTAAATGTCATGGCTTCTGTTGCACTTTACAGTTGTGGCTACTACAGTTGTGCTAGACACACAGGGTATGTCTCCACTGCAATTTAAGCCCCATATTAGTAGAACTCGACTTAGCAGACCTTGGGCTTGTTAACTTAGGGCTTGAGCCTCTACACTCATTTTGAAACCCCAGGTTAGGAATTGATGAACCATGGGTCCCAACCTGGGGCTCCAGGGTCTGCACTGTATTATGTGGCCGAGTCCAACCACCCATATCCCAGACTTCGTAGCGCTCTCCCAAAACGTGGCCACTCTATCCCTTTGTTCATGGTTTAATGTGGGAGAACTTGATTGTCCATGAAACTTGATTGTCCAGAGGACAAAAAAAGTTGGCCTGTGGGATATTTTAGGTCAATTCCCAGAGCACAAGTCCAGTGGGGCTGCATCTACATTGCAATGCAATAGGGCTTGAACCCTGGGTTCCAGCTTGACTCAGGCTTGGACCCTTCACCCCGTGGATTCCTGGGACACTGGGTCTGAGCCCTGGGTTAGGGCGATATGTTTGTAGACGGAAAGGGGGATAGGCTTAAGCCTGAGTTCAAACCCGAATGACAACACCCACAAGTATTACTAAAGGTGAAAAAAATATAGGGGATTCTTTAAGGTTTTTGATAGGAACTGGACTTAGTCTACAGATTTATTTCACCTGGGCCAATAAGGTTACGTCTACACTACAATTAAAAACCTGCGGTTCGCCCCAGCTGACTGTCCTCTTCTCCTGGCTGAGGAGCAGCATGTGTGTGAACATGTCCTTGGAGTCCACCCCAGACCATGTGGCTGGACCACCAGCAGAAGGTAAGGAAGGAACACTATTCAAGTAGCAGCAGATCAAGAATATGAAAGCACAATTTTAGTAGCAGTAGCACAGCCTTCATTTAGAAAATGTATCAGATGCATTCCTTCAAAGTCTGTTGTTTATATAATTAGGGCCAGGCTATATGGCACCTTCACTTTCAATAGTGCTAGTATGTGCTTTCCTATGTTCACATTTGCCAACAATGGTAAAATATACCATGACCTAACTTTCCTATAGGACAGTGTCTGGCTGCGCATTTTAAAGTCACCAGTTGGAACGTACCTTAGAGACTAACAAATTGTGGCACCTTAGAGACTAACTAATTTATTTGGGCATAAGCTTTCGTGGGCTATAACCCACTTCATCAGATGCATGGAGTGCCCAAATAAATTTGTTAGTCTCTAAGGTTCCACAAGGACTCCTCGTTGTTTTTGCTGATACAGACTACCTCTGAAACCAGTTGGAATGTATTCATCATGGGCTATAAAAGCAATAAGTGACAAAATGAGAAATGCATAGATGTAATGAGTAGGAAGTGGATAAAGGCCCAATGGGATTTGACAAACTAAGCTAGTAAACCCTCCAAAAAATCAACCATATACCTGACCTATCACTGACTATCCGTAGAGAAGATTGCAAGGTGCGCACCACTCCAAACTATGCAACACTGCTGGTTAGAGAGATGAAGAACATAGGTGGTCATTGCCTTGTCCTTACTTGGGGTACGTCTATACTTACCTCCGGGTCCGGCGGTAAGCAATCGATCTTCTGGGATCGATTTATCGTGTCTTGTCTAGACGCGATAAATCGATCCCGGATCGATCCTGGAAGTGCTTGCCGTCGACACTCCTGCTCCGCGAGAGGAGTACGCGGAGTCGACCGGGGAGCTACGTAATAATAACGTAGCTGAAGTTGCGTATCTTACTTCGAAGTGGGGGGTTAGTGTGGACCAGGCCTTGGACCTACCTTCTCCAGACTTATTGTGGCTAGTTCATGTGTGGTAAGTGTAGCCATATGGTAAGTGATATGAGGCTTCTTTCTTCATCTCCTGTTTGTACACCTGTGCAGAGTGTGGATACAAGCTCAGAAAACAATTAAGCACAACTCCCTCCTACTGTCCTTTGGACAGAGTGAACTTTTTGCCTTTCACATAGAAAGGAATATAGCAGAGAATTCCAAAACTAGTTTAAATTGCTTGTTAATGATGAACTGTAAAGCAGAGAAAAAAGTTGCATTAGTTCCATTTACACAGTATGTAGGTAGCCTCAGAGTTATGATAAACAGTGTTTTTAAAAAAATTAAGATTATCTTGTCCTGACTTCAGTCATTTTACTGGAGCATTTTGGTCATCATTAGAGGGGTCTGGACAGTGACCTCACAGCATGAGGCTGAAACCTGAGCCGTGCAATCCCAGTTTCTGATTGAAGAGTTACGGGATCACAGAATCACAGAATATCAGGGTTGGAAGTGACCTCAGGAGGTCATCTAGTCCAACACCCTGCTCAAAGCAGGACCAATCCCCAACTAAATCATCCCAGCCAGGGCTTTGTCAAGCCTGACCTTAAAAAACCTCTAAGGAAGGAGATTCCACCACCTCCCTAGGTAACCTATTCCAGTGCTTCACCACCCTCCTAGTGAAACAGTGTTTCCTAATATCCAACCTAGACCTCCCCCACTGCAACTTGAGACCATTACTCCTTGTTCTGTCATCTGGTACCACTGAGAACAGCCTAGGTCCATCCTCTTTGGAACCCCCTTTTAGGTAGTTAAAAGCAGCTATCAAATCCCCCCTCATTCTTCTCTTCTGCAGACTAAATAATCCCAGTTCCCTCAGCCTCTCCTCATAAATCATGTGCTCAACCCCCTAATCATTGTTGTTGCCCTCCGCTGGACTCTTTCCAATTTTTCCACATCCTTCTTGTAGTGTGGGGCCCAAAACTGGACACAGTACTCCAGATGAGGCCTCACCAATGCCAAATAGAGGGGAATGATTACGTCCCTCAATCTGCAGGCAATGCTCCTACTTATACAGCCCAAAATGCCGTTAGCCTTCTTGGCAACAAGGGCACACTGTTGACTCGTATCCAGCTTCTCATCCACTGTAACCCTTAGGTCCTTTTCTGCAGAACTGCTGCCTAGCCACTCGGTCCCTAGTCTGTAGCAGTGCATGGGATTCTTCCATCCTAAGTGCAGGACTCTGCACTTGTCCTTGTTGAACCTCATCAGGTTTCTTTTGGACCAATCCTCTAATTTGTCTAGGTCCCTCTGTATCCTATCCCTACCCTCCAGCATATCTACCATTCCTCCCAGTTTAGTGTCATCTGCAAACTTGCTGAAGGCGCAATTCACGTCATCCTCCAGATCATTAATGAAGATATTGAACAAAATTGGCCCCAGGACCGACCCTTGGGGCATTCCGCTTGATACCAGCTGCCAACTAGACATGGAGCCATTGATCACTACCCATTGAGCCCGATGATCTAGCCAGCTTTCTATCCACCTTATAGTCCATTTATCCAGCCCATACTTCTTTAACTTGCTGGCAAGAATACTGTGGGAGACTGTATCAAAAGCTTTGCTAAAGTCAAGGAATAACATGTCCACTGCTTTTCCCTCATCCACAGAGCCAGTTATCTCATCATAGAAGGCAATTAGGTTAGTCAGGCATCACTTGCCCTTGGTGAATCAATGCGGACTGTTCCTGATCACTTTCCTCTCCTCGAAGTGCTGAGTCAAGCTTCATAATCTCACTCTCTAGAACTAAACAGTCCCTAACCTTTCAATGTAGGATTGTTTTTAGCTTCTCCTGCCAGTTTTCTTACCCACCAAAAATGAGATTGTCCACTAATGGCTATGTGAGGCTGGGTGACATGTGCTCTTGCATCTGAGCTAGGTGTTAAAGGTGAGGAAACTGAGTCAGCAGACTGCAGCCTGAGTCTGTAACCCTGTAAACATGAATCTGCACACAACTGTCTATATGAGCAGAGAAGGAAGACAGACAGTTTTAAGGAACTCATGAAGATTTATACACATCTCTAGGAACATATTTGCAGAGCCAAGGGAGGAGAAAGAGCAGATCTGTGGTAACAGATCTCTATTCACTTCCTTCTGTTGCCTAGTGCCCCGTTGCACTAGTCTGCTACCCTCCTGTGGGGTAATACTAATTTAGGAAATCTAAGACTCAAGATTCCTAATCCCACACCTTGGGGTGAGGGGATTTGCACCTCACACTTCAGCCCTGAGCTGTGTGAAGTCATCACCTAGGTCTTCCGGAAGATTACCAAAGTTTTTCAGTAAATATAGGAAAAGACAGGAACAGATATATTCTCATGTAGAAAAACAAACTAAGTGGGGAAAAACGTTGGGAGGCCATTTTTACATATTCTAAAGGAGCAATAAGAGAGCCAAAAGATGTTTCTGCTTGGCAGTTCACCTTTACAATCAGAAAATGTCTTCCTGAATGCTACACATTTTTCTCTTGGACTACTGCAGATAAGTACTGATATGCTGCACAAGATATTGGGTTAAATATACTATAGTAGATACCCTGCTGATAAAGGAAGCTTTTCTTTTAGTTCAGTAGCATAGGTTTTACAGTACTAGCAATAATAGAGACCTGAGATCTACTCAGACCAATTACTTCTCACCATAAAATGTTTTGTAAATCAATATGTGTGGCTATTTATTTAGAAAGGTGTGTGACAAGTTCTCAAGTTCTACCTGCCATAGAAAACAATCACAATTCAGATGGCATATGGGTGTTATGCATTTCAAAACTAGCATAGGAATCAGACGATAAGGCCATTGCTATGGAAACTACACTTTTGTACTGAACACTGAAGTAAACAGGTACATAAAACTTGTATAAGTTGTCACTATGTAAGTTACTGCTACCCTGGAGCTGCAATAATTTATTCTCTTTAAAATAGTTAAATCTAGCCATAAATTATTAGTATCTCCCCATATACCTTTATTTCACTAAGATGACAATCTTCCCCTTGCCTCCTACAGTGCATAAAGGTGAGCTGATCATTTACCTAAAAAGGTCCGATGAACTTTTCAGAAGAATAATTTATGCTATTAGGGCTCTAGCCAGCAGAATGTATTCACAGCCTCATGGCTCATACAAAACCCAGAAAGCCAGTCACATGAGTGGACTTTAACTGGGGAAAGGCTGATATACTGTGTACAGTTGGAAAGGCTGGGGAAATTGTTCCACATCTGGGAAGTGCAGAGATGCTTGGGAGTGCACAGTTTCTGTAAATGAGCTCCCTGTGTGCCACAGCTCTTTACACTGGATGCTGTCCCTTCCACAGTAGGAGTA
This sequence comes from Terrapene triunguis, assembly GCF_002925995.2. NCBI lineage: Eukaryota > Metazoa > Chordata > Testudines > Emydidae > Terrapene > Terrapene triunguis. The sequence continues at coordinate 6,991,011 of NW_020664499.1, forward strand.
ATTTTCTTGCATAGACCATCAATGGCTGGGATATGGGTTTAGGACAGGGAGAATCCAGCTGGCTCCTGGGCCCCATCCTCTTTTTATTTTATTTTTTATAAAGGTGGTGGTGGGGGCTATATATTGTGGAGCAGGGTGGATAAAAATCAATGATGTAAAAATAAAATAAAATAATTATATTTTTTAAATTTAAAACAGATTTTTTTATAAAAATTTTTTGATGAAAAAACCTATCTAAAGATCGTTTTAATTAAGATACATTATAGCTCAAAGATATCTCATCATGGAATAGGGATTATAAATTCTAATTCTATAGTATGAGACAGTATATTCATGTAATGTTTAAGAAAAGTTTTGTAAATGAGTTCCAATAGTTCATGGATTAGGGACCCAATCTTATAGGGTTCCAGGGGCTTCTGTATAGATTATTTAGGTTAATCTTTCTATCTACCCAATGGGACTCAGTGCTCAGTCTAGACAATACCATCAGAGATGCTTAGTTTTGCAGTTCTCAAACTGTGGAATTATGTTTCCAGAGTTAACATGCTTGTTAACAGCAAAAAATATTTTGAAATAAATGAATAAATAATATATAGAGGTGAGAAATAACAGACCTCAACTCTATTGTCCCTCTGCAAATTTGTGTACACAGAGTCAATCCCTTACCTCTCTCTTTGGGCTGGTCTACACTGGAGGGGGGGGAAATCAATCTAAGATATGCAACTTCAGCTACAAGTATCTTAGATCGAATTACCTGGGGTCTACACGGCGCGGGATCGACGGCCGCGGCTCCCCCGTCGACTGCGCTACCGCCGCTCGCTCTGGTGGAGTTCCGGAGTCGACAGTGAGCACGTTCGGGGATCGATATATCGCATTTTAACGAGACGTGATATATCAATCCCGGATAAATCAATTGCTACCTGCCGATATGGCGGGTAGTGAAGACATACCCTAAAAGTGCAAAGTTTCAAAAAGTTCAGTGAATAGAAGATTGTTGGGGGCGGAATAGATCTGGACAAGGAGAAGAAGTCTGGAGATAAATGGGAGAAGGGAGGGACAGGCAGTAGAAACAAAAGTGAAACTGTTTGAGCAGCATATTCCAGAAGTCTTGAGGTCTTTCTGAGTGTAGCCTTCATTGATTTGAGATCTACCATACCATTCTCTCACTAGCAGGGAAAACCTATAATGGCAGCAGGCCATAAAAGAGACCCAGTTTGGGAATATTTTAATGAAGTTCCTCTACCTGTGGGTAAGACAGGCATGCGTGCAAAATGCAAACAATGCAACAAAGAAATGCAAGGCCTGGTCGCCTGAATGAAACATCATCATGAGAAGTGTTCCTTCTCAGGAGAAAGGTGTGTTGAAGATGATGAAAGGAACATGTCTGAACATGCAGGATCTTCAGGTTGGTAACAACCAACAAGAATGCACTTTTATGTAGAAATCTATGATTAAATCAAGTCTTCCCAACTAGTGATTTAAATCAATTTGATTTAAATCAAATCCATCCTGTTGTGGAGTGAGGATATTTGCCTACTTTCACACTATTAATCATTTGGGGTGGGGATGAACAGAATATTTGGTCCAATGAGTCCCTTCTCTTTTCACTAGCTAAGCTTCAAAATGCAACTGTCAGACCTATAACACAGCTCTTTTTTTCTTTTTTTTTTCTTTTTAAACTCTTCTTACTCATGTACATGGTGCTCAGACACACACAGTGATGGAAAGCCATTGATAGGCAGAGAAAGAAAGCAAAGATAATTTTCAGTTCAGAATATGCAACCCCTTCATTTTTTCTTCCCCAACTTAGCGTTGACTAACCCGCCAGGGAAGAACCAAGCTCCATGTTAGGACATAACTGGTTGAATTGAGCATGTTTGGTGGCTCCCCCAACACCATTTCCATTTGTGTCTGTGATGGGGGCGGGGGAATGGGAGGTGGCTTGGGTGACAGCATTATGTCACATCAGAAGGGTAAGGATCAATGTACAGATTGGGTGGTCAAAAGAGTTACTGCAGATCAGAGGCTATAGGGGCATAAAGCTCTCATAAATGCATCTACCAGTTCATGTTCAGTGATGTGTCATTTGATTGGATGAACACAGAGTTCTTTTTTAAATAAAAAAAAAAATCAGCTCATGCAAGAAAAAAAATCTGACAAACCTTTAGATAAAATTATATTTTATGTATGGGGAAAAATGTGAGACAATGTATTATACAAGTGCCGGTTATGACTCCACAGTTAACTATGAGTTCTGTTTTGTACTCAAAGCAGGGATTTGACCTCTTTGTGTTGTATGGTACAGCATATTGACCCCAAATTTACAGCACTTACTCTGAGTATAGAACGAATTTTCTTCAAATTTACAAGTAAATCTGTTAATTAGTTTCTGATTCAACATAAATTAAAAACTGGGTCCTTAATGACATTTAGCATCTATGTCAGCCTTTTTTTTTTTTGGACCCAAATCATCTTAACAATAAAATAATGCAGACAAAACATTGTCCATATTGTTAATATTAATTGAACTCTTGGGTTCAGACTATATTTGAAGAGATTAGTTTGTCATTAAGCACAGTTATTAAATATTGGTTTATCTGTTATAATTACATAAGCTACAGACAGGCTCAGATAACTTATGTGGATCATTGTGACATCAGCAGTAATTCAACCAATTATCACCTTTCCTCTCCAGATAATTGGCACTCAACAGTGCTATTGGTTGTAATGACTCAGTGGTATGAGAGTTGACACATATCAAGCCTTCTCATTTGTAGATTACCTTGCCCGACTGACATTGCTCTACAAAGGGTCTGTGGCTGCATGCCTAGCTTTCGCATTAGTGCTTGAAAGGGTCTCCCTTAGTTCCACTGCACTTCACACTGCTGGGGAAAATTAGGCAGGAGCTAGGGAAGAACTTGGGACTCAGGGACTGGGCTCTCCCACTTCACAGAGCACCGGTCTCACTAACACAACGCTCTAAACCAGTAAGTCAATTGCAATTTCAGGGTCAGATTCACTAGACTGTTTTGGCTGTTTTGCACTGCTCTCATGATGAAAAAGAGTTGTAAATTCATTTTAGCTGGCCCATACATGCTGGTTGCTTTGGTGTACCAGTGAATCTGGCCTTAAAAGTAAATCATTTTTTGAAAAAATTTTAAGGTTGATATTCCATATCTTCAAATCTTTAAAAATGTCACAAGGTAGCATTCGCCTTGGGTTTCTCATTTAGTGCTCATGTGTGACATTTTAAATAATTTTTAAAAGCCAAGAAAATTCCAAGAAAAACACCTATGTCAAGGTGGCATCAATGTTGAGAGTATTTATCAGTTAATTAAGGGCAAAAACATTACAAGAATGTTGTGTCCCAAAACCAAGCATTATAAACCCAGAAAATTCCTTGAGAGGAAAAATATATGAAATCCCCCTAACTGTGTCTTTAAAAATCAATCTCATCTAATCTGGGCCCACAAGCATTAAAATATTTTAATCTTAACTATGGTTGTTACATGGCATTGCTATAGGGCAAGATACTATTACTACTATTGGTGGTAGCAGGGGACACAACTCCTCTGTGGCTCCTCTCTTGTGCTGATGGGGAATGACATTTCTACAGACCTTAAAGGAGATCAGCACACTTCCCCTGCATGTCCAGGAGGTTCTGCTGGCCAGCACATGGGGTTGGTGAAGCCACAGCTCCCTCTGCCAGACCACCTTATACTTGCTTGCAGGGAGAGGAAGAGCTAGCACACAGCTCTGGCTCTTCCCAGAATGCCTGGAGCCATGATAAAGGCAGTGCTAATGTGACGAAGAAGGAAGGCTGCATCTTGCTTCCCTCTGCTCTCCAACATGACTGCGTTAGACCAGGGCACAATCTGAGCCATAGGGAGCACGTATTTCTTAGCACACCACCTCTTCCATTCTTTAACTGATGTTCAACAGCTGGTATAAAATGTGGTGCCTACTTTGGAAGTATTTGTGCAGAAAGGAGACCAAAATGATTGACAGTGAATTTTTACTTATATAGCAAAGACTAATTTGCATTTTATGCTGTTTCAGCAGTCTGACTGTTTTCTTCAAAATCACTGGCTCAGTGGCACCATATGGAGCATGTTGAACTTAAGATACCAAGAATGTGTCCAAGATATATCTCACTCCAGTGTGTTAAAACATTCCACCCTGCAGCTGCCATTATAAGAATATAATTCATACCCTAAAGTTTAAAGAAAAACAGTGTAACTTACTATGCTTACAAAAACACAAGAATTCTTCATTTCCAAGTAAGCGTCACTAGATTCTACTGAAGAATGATTCTCAGTTAATACTCAGCATTGCTTTTTAAAAACATTTGATGTTTGATTGCTAATAAGCCACAGTAGAAGGAACTATTCCAAAAGGTAAGTATCACATCTTATTGATTTGATTTAATTTGGCATCTACAGTTACATATGGAACCATGGATAAAATCAGTTCAATGTTAATAGTTTGTAAGAGGAGTTTGGGATGTTTTCTTTTTACACTTGGGAACTCTGCATATATAGTCTCTCTCTCTTGTTCATTATCCTCAACAAGCACTTACTGCAAGAAGGTTACCAATTTATCATCATCATACGTCAACTACTTTCTTTACTTTTTCTGCTAGCAGACACTAAACTGGAATTTGTTCAAAGCTTACATAGATGATGGTGGTATAATGCATGCTCCCAATGAACCTCAACATATGTCCATGGAATATTCAGAACCATTTGTTACCCACACCTAAATTCTCTGAGTGCTCTGGACCTGCCCTCTTGTAGTATTCAGCCATAGGCTGCAGTTAGAGGCTGACCACTCAGGTAAGATTTTATGAAGTAGCTGGATGCCCATATGTATTGAGCCGGGTGCTGCTCATTTAGTCATGTCAGCAGTAATGTGTGTGATGCAAGTTAAACCATTAGGGCCAAGATCCTTAAAGATATTTAAGCGACTAACTCCCATTGATTTCAGGAGCAGTTAGGTGCCTAAATACCTTTGCAGATCTGGGCCTAAGGCACCAGACACTCATTGGTTGCTCTGCACTCTACACAGCTAAAGTGCTCACTCCAAACCAATTAAATATCCTATCCTTTCTCCCTGAACAAATAATCAGGAGAGCATGGGTGAGAGAGAGTGAGCATGCAAGCAGTTTTCAAGGGGCTCCAGGCTTGATTATTTGAGAGAGGAAGCCAATTACATTGGCCAGGTAAAGGACAGGGGAGGACTAAGAAAAAGCCTCAGGGAAGGTGCTTGCCAGTACTGGGTGGAAGCTGTAGCAATCTTTGGCTGTAGCACAACACCCAACCATTCTAGTACATGTTGAGCCAAGTAAGGGAAAGGAGAGCAAAACTTTCCCTGGCTCACAGATGCTCTTCACACAGGGTCTACAAGCCAAGGAGGAACTTCCTTGACTTCATCACGACACAGGTAGACTAGCAACACAGGCTCATCCCAGAAGTCATCATGCACCTTATATAGTGAAATAAGGGGTGACCTGGAGAAAGCAACAAACAGGAGTGCCACCTTTTCTCTCCCAGTCAGTGTTATCACTGCCCTGGGCTCAGTTACAATGGAGTCCTTCCAGAGGCCCATAGCGGTCACTGGCATTAGCTAATCTGCTGTCTAGTGCTGCCTGGAAGATTTCCTTAAGGCAATGGTGAGGAAGGGTTACATAGTATATAACCTTCCTATAGTGAGAAACAGACAGCTTGAAACTTGCTAAGATTCTATGATGTAGCACCTGTTCCTTCTGTGATAATCACAGTGGAAGGCACATACATAATGGAAAGAGGGTCAGACCCTAGCAGCAGTAATTGACTTTCTCCCCAGAAAGTGAGTGTATCACTTCCACAATCTCCAAAGTACCAAGGCTCAATAAATTAAGATCCTATGTTTGGCTCTGAATCTAAATATCCTACATAATAGTGAGACAAGGTGGGTGAGATAATATGTTTTATTGGACCTAAGTTTGTTGGTGAGTGAGAGAAGCTTTCAAGAGATCTGACCTCACCCACCTTGTGTCTCTAATATTCTGGGACTGACATGGCTACAACTACACTGTATACTGTATAATAGTGTCACGTAGTGCCAGCCAAACTAGTTGTACTACTTGCACTGATGGGTTAAGTTTAAGTACACTGCTAGTTCTAACATAGGGAATGTATCAATACCAGAATCTCATTTTGGTGCAAATGAAATGTACTGCCAGACAAATTATTTTAAAATATTCTGTTTGCTTAAGAAAGGCTATGGGGCTACACGTGCCTCTGTGTGCATCACAAAGGGACTCAAACTTACATGCACCTGAGATTCAGTCTCATAATAAACAACAGTTGCTATTTATATAGCACATTAAATTTTCCAAGTGCTGTAAAAAAAATTACCCATCCCTCCCAACACCCTGTATGATTGTGATGTATTATTATTCCCATTTCACATGAGGAAATTTGGGAGGAGAGAGGTTAAGTGACGTGCCCAAGGCAGAGAAAGTATTCATTCTCAGGAGATTTTACAGATCCAATCTCTATAGTCAATCCATTACAGCACAGTGTGATCACGTGTGTACCAAGGCAGGAGTGAGATGTGAAGCTTGGCCGCTAGAATAAAGCATACATTTTCTCTGTGTGAAAGATTTTATGGTGTCTCCTCAAGACTCTGACTGTTTGACTACAGTCAGCATACACACCGTATCTGGGTTTATTCTTCTGGAGGTTGTGGTGTGCCAGCTTCACCAGAATCCATGGAGGCTTGAGAAAGGCCCATCAACAACAGGAGCCAAAAACCCAGCTACTGCTGAGAACACTAATCTCCTGATCTCATGCAGCTATGACTGCAATCTAGACAACCTCACTCAATGCCTGAGTCAGCTCCCACCGAAGTCGATAGGAGTCTTTCCATTTCCTTTAATAGGAGTTGGACTGGGGTCTAAACTATTACACAGCTTTAACTTCTTTTCTGTCCCAACCTGAGCATGTTCCGTATACTGTCCTCATCCTGCAGAGCAGTAAGTGTGGCATTTACTTCCAAATAAACCAATACAGGGAGAAAGAAATGAGTGGAAGAACAATAATCAAGGTACCATCTTTGTGCTACAGCAGTCCCAATATTTTCACAAAGAGGCCTTGTGGGAACCAGCAAAATGTTATAAATGTTCTTCAATGTGACTTGGGGGGAAAGAACCAAAATATGCTATCTTCGGGTATACCAACATTACTCTGAGCAAGATGGATACTTTCATGGTGCTGTTTCTTCCTTGTTGTGGAGCAGGGTGTATGGGAGAGAGAATAAAGAACCCTGGGAAGTAATTCCTTTCCTTCCCCCATTCTTACACCAGCTTCCTTCTAGAAGGCCCTAATCATACATAAAGCTCCAGGCAGGCATTTCCCTAAGCCTACAGGGAGCTACCATAAAAGTCAGTAGATATAAATGGATGGCAAATGCCAATCTACCATTTCCCCAAGACGACACTTTTTCTTTGGTGAAGGGTCTTCCTAATCCTCTCACAATGGTACCATCTTTCTTTGAGATGGGGTGAGAGTTTTCTCTCAATTAAATGCCTTCAAAGGAGTGAAATTGAGGTTGAAACCAGTGGCATCACAAACAGTTGTCCAATTCTAATAAAAAAAAAAAAGCAATAAAAAGTCATAATATTACCTAAATTGTGATGAGAACAACTCTGATTACATAGCTATGAGTTCTCCGTTCTTGAGAGAAAAATAATTGAAAAAGGAACATAGGAATTGCCCATATTGGAGTAGACTAGTGATCTATCTACTCCAGTATCCTGTCTGACAGTTCAGCAACAGATTCTTCAGAGGAAATTGCAAGAAACCCATATTGGACAATTATAGAATAGTCTGCTCATATGAGATGTTTCTCTCCAATTTTCATCAGATGGTGGCTGGCTTATGCCCTGAAGAATGAGAGTTTATATCCCTTAACTGTGGATGTTTTCATTATCCATCTAAATGTCCAATCCTCTTCACCCATCCAGCATATAGAATTATTATACCAATAAAATTATATAGTCTAAAATGGAAAACAGGCTTTTTAATTTGCATGATGAAATTAAACAGTTTTAAAAAATAAAACAAAAACGTAAATTATATATCTTCTATTTCTGCTGCAATTTGTTATTTTAAAAAAATAGAGAGAGGAAGGAATGCCTGCATAATTTACTCCTGAATTAAGCACCTTCCTGGGATGATATCATCCCTGTATAACCTATTACACATTCCTTTCTCACTCTGGATCCATCTAAATGCCTTCTGAAGTAACCAATGTTTCTGCTCATTTATGTTGCAGTATTCCACATGGTGTACTTTTAGGTTGGAAATGACAAGGAGGATAAAATCTTATTTAAGAATAGTAGAGGTGAAGGTTGATTAAAAAGAGGTAATTGACATTTATACCCTGACAAAAATAGCTCTAGAAGAGAAAGTGGGAATTGAATAGGTAGAGTGTGAATTAAGATTGTGTTATCAGGAAGAAAAAACTGTTATACTTTATATTATTTACCATGTGTGAAGATTACTTATTTTGGTTTGTCATTTCCACTATGGCCTAGAAAGAATTCCAGGGATACAGTTGTAGGAGGCTAACGCAGCAAATGCTATAATCTTAAATTTGAGTTTCACTTAAATGAAACCGAGCTATATCTCAGTTTGACACACACCCCATTTCCTGCTTCAAATATTTTGCTTTAAATATGTCAGGGACTGAGAGAGTATGGAATCCACACCTTAATGTATCTGGGGAGTTAACTCTCACTAAAATGAATGGTGGTAGAGGTGTATTTGTTATGTTTTGGTAGATCATGTCTACACAGAATTCCAAGTGAGTGTAATGACATACAGATATTATGTTAAATTAATAGCAAAGTGATGCAGCTATAGTGTAGCTATTCCCCCACTGCAGCTTTCAGATGATGTTAGTATTTGATCAAACGATTCTGTGGAAAAGCCAAAATTTGACCACCAATCCCAAAAATATGCAATTAGGGATGCACGTTCACAAAGCTGTAGATTTATACCTGCCATTTGGATGGCTGATCAGCTGCTTAGATAATTCAGGTTTCCCCATCCCATTTCCCAACAACTAATTTCCTAATGTTGCGGTGGTGTTTTGAGAAAGGTTCTCAAGATCATTTTCTCAGCTGTTCATATGATATTTTATGAACGAGAGAGCTTGCTTATGTTGCTCTGTGCCACGAATGCTTCCTTTGAATCCCCTTTATATGGTTAAAAATACAATTGGTAGATTGGGCTAATAGCAATGCACTGTACTGCAACTCTAGTGACCCCAGAATTCCAGTATGGACTTCAGTCCTTGGACCATGGTTTAGCAGAAGTCAATGCATAGTTCTTAAACAATACATTGTCTTACAGGAAGGAAAAAAAATGGATGAATCTCTCTGTTATTCATAAGGCCTCTTGGGCAGTCCTTATGAAACAGCCTCAGTATTATCATTGGTAGCTTAGGTTTCTTCCTACTGACAGTAGATTACATAAATAGAAGCGGGGTGGGGAGGGGGGGAGAACATTAGTGGGAGATGCGGGCTGTCCAGGATTTGCTCTCCCAACTCTTCAAAAAATGGAAGAGTTGATGCTGGGTTTAGAATCTAGATGTGCAACCCTCTTCACTGGGGTAAGCATATTCTATGAGCTATATGTAGAAATTGAGACAGAGTATATGTGGGTGGTGGATTGAGGGGGCAGGGGAGAGAGGAGTTGGGTGTGTGGTTTTAGAGAAATGGGACTACATGATGGTATGGGAATATATGATATATAATAAAGAAATTGTCACCAGTATTTCTGAAACATTGAAGTAAGCTTCAAGGTTATTTCCCCAAAAGCAAGGTATATTCCTTACACAAGTTATGAAAACCCAAACAGCCTTAGTCATCTGCTTCCAACATATTTCTGTACAATTAGAAATATGCAGAAGAACAAGTACCTATTTCCCTCAAGTAAAGCAGATATTAAAATAACTTTCTATAACATTTAAATTGGAATAGAATGGCTGCACTTATGTTTGTTTCAAACCTGCTGCCAATTAATTTCATTGGATGACCTCTGGTTCTTGTGTTATGTGAAGGGGTAAATAACACTTTTTCCACACCATTCATAACTTTATAGATCTCTATCATATCCCCCCCTCAGCCATCTCTTTTCTAAGCTAAACACTCCCAGTCTTTTTAATCTCTCCTCATATGGAAGTTGTTCCATACCACTAACAATTTTTGTTACCCTTCTCTGTACTTTTCCAATTCTAATATATCTTTTTTTGATATGGGGTGACCAGAACTGCACGCAATATTCAAGGTTTGGAAGTACCACAGATTTATATAGTGGCATTGTGTTATTTTCTGTCTTATTATCTATTCCTTTCCTAATAGCTCCCAACATTCTGCTATTGTTTTTTTTATTGCCACTGCACATTTAGCAGATGTTTTCAGAAAACTATCCACAATGACTCCAAGATCTCTTTCTGGAGTGCTAACAGCTAACTTAGACCCCATCATTTTGTATGTATAATGGGGATTATGTTTTCCAATACGCATTACTTTGCACTTCTCAACACTGAAATTCATCTCCCATTTTGTTGCCCAGTCACCCAGTTTTGTGAGATCCCTTTGTAACTCTTTGTGGTCAGCTTTGAACATAACTATCTTGAATAATTTTGCATCGCTTATACAAGTTTGCCAGTTCACTGTTTACCCTTTTTCCAGATCATTTATGAATAGGACCCCACCAAATTAATGCTCCATTTTGGCCAATTTCAGTCATAGGATTTTAAAAATCCTAAATTTCATTATTTCAGCTATTTAAATCTGAAATTTCACAGTGTTGTAATTGTAGGGGGTCCTGACCCAAAAAGGAGTTGTGGGTGGGTCGCAAGGTTATTGTAGGAGGGGCGGGGGGTTGCAGGACTGCTACCCTTACTTTTGCACTGCTGTGGTGGCTGCTGGCCGGGATCCCAGCTCTGAAGGCAGAGCCGCTGCCAGCAGCAGCGCAGAAGTAAGGATGGCATGGTATAGTATCACCACCATTACTCCTACACTGCTGCTGGCGGAGTGCTGCCTTCAGAGCTGGGCGTCCGGCCAACAGCTGCTGTTCTCTGGCTGCCCAGCTCTGAAGGCAGAGTAGAAGTAAGGGTAGCAATACCACAACCCCCCTAAAATAACCTTGTGACCCCCCTGCAGCTTCCTTTTGAGTCAGGACCCCCATTTGAGAAACGCTGGTCTCCCCCATGAAATCTATATAGTATAGGGTAAATGCACACAAAACACCAGATTTCACGGTTCGTGATGCATTTTACATGTCCGTGAATTTGGTATGGCCCTATTTATGAATATGTTGAACAGCACAGGTCCCAGTACAGATCCTTGGGGGAACCCCCACTATTTACCTTTCTTTATTGTGAAAACTGACCATTTATTCCTACCCTTTGTGTCATATTTTTCCTATCACTATAGCAACTGTGTGCTTCACAAACAATAATAAACTGAACTTAATAGCCCTCTGAGGTGAGATGCTATTATTATCCTTATTTTACAATTGAGAAACTGAGGCACAGAGCAAATAATACCAAAACTGTCAAAGGAGTCCAATAATTTTGGGTGTTCAAGTTGGGATGTCTAATGCCTGACGACTTTCTAGAATACTTATAAAGTGCTATAAAATGCTATTTTCAAAGCACATCTCCAACTTACTTCAGTTGCAGCTGTGAGTGCTCAGCACTTATATAAAGCAGGCTCCAGGTGTCTCACACTGGGCATCCAGACAATGAGGATCACACAATTACAAGCACCTGTGATAATTCTGTTTTAAGTGACTTGTCCAAAGTCACATTCAACTTTGTGGCAAAGGCAGGAATAGAATTCAGTTCTCAAGAGTGACATTCAACTTCCTTAACTGTGAGACCATTTTTTATTTTCCAGCAGTCCCTAATCTCATTCACTACACACCTTCCAACTTCTGCAACAACTGAGGCAGGGGTCCTACAGACAACAGCCTCATTCCTGGAACAACCCTGATTAATTTCCTGAACTCTGTACACTGAATAAGGCAGGGTTCCTGTAGAAAAAAATAGTATGTGGCCATGTAACTGAAGACCCTATATATTGTGTCTTTTATTTTTTACACAACTTATGTAATATGAAGCAACCACACATACACAATGGGGTCTAAATAATCTTGTTGACTATCTATATGCAACATGCAAGGCCTAGCTACATATATACATTTCTGCCCTGGTAGGGTTCTGGCGGTTTCTAGAACATAGAAGAGAGAGAATATACAATAGACAGGTCAGAAACTATTTAAAGAGATACTCCCCAATTCCTATTGACTACAATTTAAGGTTGCATGGACAACCTTAATTCTGGCATTTCCTATCTTCTGAGTGCTTGACCTTTAAACTTTACTGTTCTTTTAACATCATGTTTTTGTGTGTGTAATTTCATAAATTAAAAGAAAATGGAAAAAACAAATTCCGCCATCTGGAACCATGGATCATTAGCAGAGTCAGAACCACAGATCCACAGCACAGACCTCTCTATCACTTGAGCTAATGAAGTAAGTCGTAGCATTAGTAGGGAGTGTTCTCTAATAGTTACAGGTCCTTTTGCCACTGTCCCTCCCCACGTCTGTCCCATCCCATACTTGTTGTTTAGACCCGGGTTTACAATCAGAGGAAGTATCAGTACATAATGATTAGAAAACTACAAACTGTTCTTTTTGAAAAGCCTCACAGTCATATGTGTACAAGAACTCTACAACTGCATATGGACTTTATCAGCATAGAACAATATTCCACTAACTGTCTATATTTCTATATAGAACAATACCGCACCGCAGTTCTTATCTCTGTGTTCTTACCTTGATATAATACAAATCCTAAAAACTGAGCCATAGCCTGGACCCCACTACGTTCTCTTTGCCCACTGTGAGGGAACCCTACAGTGGCTAAACTTACCCTGGCATAAGGAGTAAGGCAGAGGAAAAGAACATAGCTGTAGTCATCCTGGATGGCCTTACAGTCCCTGGCAAGCCCTAGTTATGCTGGGGCTAAATCTACCTTGGCCAGCCCTAGTATTATGGAGCTACAGGACAAACTTCAGCTGCAGCTGAGTACTGAACCCTGCATTCATACCCATGTACTTTGCATGTGGAGTTATCTGCAAATATTTGTGAAATACAAACAGAAGAGCTTTTGTAAACATTTCCAGTTTCTTTTCTGTTGCTTCATATTAATACTATTTAGTTTTATTAGTATTCTGACTGATCACAGCTGTTTTATGATGTAAGTGCCCTGCTTTTTGTCTACTGCATGTGCTTTACCTTTAATAAGTCCTCAAAGATAAACTTTAAAATAATAAACTAAAAAATAAAAGCCAAATTCTGCATGTCTTATACCTCCAGCTGACAGATTTGGGCTAGAATAGATCCAGTATGGAGGCAGCATTTCTAGAAGTTAGAGAAGGGGAAAGAACCAGAAATCCATAAGTAGGTTTGTTCCTAACTCTCTTACTAACTTGCTGCATGACCTTGGGCTCGGTTTGTCCATTTGCAAAAGAGGGACAACAATACACCACTACCCCATTGGTGTAATCTGAGGTTTAATGTTTGTAAAGTGTTCCGAGATGATCTGAAAAGTGCTACATAGTGCAAAGTATTATCATCATTACTAAAAGAGAAGCCGTTGAGCTACAGTGAAATCTGCCTTCTCCTCTAGAATAACCCTTCCGTCTTATACTACACTTAATAGTACACTGACCTTTTTTATTCCTGATCTCAGAAGTATCTAAAACTTGGACAGCTTAATGAAGGATCTGCCTCCTCCTGTCAGAGAGACTACTGGAAAATGTCATTAGCTTTAAGAAGCAAAGCTTGCTGTAAACTGTAGTCCCCTTTTTTATATGCTCATTCGTTTTCGACATGGGGGGAAAACATTTTTGAGGTAAGATTCCCAAATTATTTAAATAGGTAATGATTAGTTAAAAGCAGCCCTAAATATCAACCTAAATATTAGGCTCTCAATTTTTCTTTAATTCATAATATACTAGATAAACTATACTAAAATAATGACTTGCTTGTTACTCCTGAATTTGTACTGCAGCAGCAGAGTCAATGTAGATAAACAGGAAGATTAATTGAAGCAGAGTGAATTGCATCGAAATATGTTGCTGTATAAGGTATGATTAACTCCACAGTGATTGAGATAATTTCAAATAACAGGGCTTTTATCAATGATGGCTGCAAGGTTGGGAAATGATTTAAAAGCATTTCATCTTAAGACAGCCACTGCAGTTCACCAAAAAAAAAAAAAAAAAAGTGGGAGGGGGAAGGGGGGGCTGGAGAGAAGGAGATTCAGTGTCTGCAGCTGAAATAGCCTTGGGCTATTTCAGAATCCTTCCCAAAGCACATCTTTACAACATGCCATAGACATTATAAACCTTGTGCTATAGAACACCTCATTTTTCAGTGGAACACAATTTATTAGATACTGAGACACTGAGGAAGAAGTTAACTCTGTGAATTTAGCAGTAATATGATGATGCCATAGCTCTTATAATTGAAAAATCAATATCTTCACCAGAAAATCAGTGTCAAAATTCTGCAAATAAACAGAGAGCTTTTGTAAAAAAAAAAAAAATGTTCTTGCTCTATTGAAAATTACCTTCTTTAAATGTCTGTCCATTCCCCCATTCCCCTCCTCCAGTTACAAATTTTATAAAATTCAAAATCCAGCCTTTAGAACACAGAATGCTATTTGCTTACAGCATCAGAAGAACAAACACCAGCATCTATAGACCTTAAATGTCTGTTTCTGTTAGACTGAAAGAGAAGATGAGATGTCTTCTTACAAAGGTTTTTCCTGTATGTGTTTAATAAGAATACAGACCAGAGAGTTAAGAGATTTGGTTGCTATTCTTAGCTCTGCCACAGATTATCGTATGAACTTGGGCAAGCCTGAATTTTTCTCTGATTCATTCCCCGCCCCAACTATAAGGCGAGGATAATAATACTTAACTTCATCCAGGGAGTAGGTGTTGGTAAAGTACTTTGAGATCCTTTGATTATGGAAGGCATTGTGAAATGCAAAGTATTGGCCTGATGTAATTGTAAATTCAAAGCTGAAATTAAGATGTTAGCATTGCTGAAAATTTCCTTCAAGATGAATCAATGTATCAAGTGAATTTAGAGACAGATTACCAACAATCAATGAGTGGAAATAACCTTTCAACATATATAGCAGCAGTCCTACTAAACAAAATAAAGACAAAAAAATCTCTCTCTCTTTCTCTCTCTCTCTCTCTCCATACACTATACTAGTGTCATACCAAAATGAGGTTTCACCAAGGTATCCAGCTTTATTCTAGATACAATTCTAATAGTTGGCTTCAGCTAAATCATTTGAAATACTGATATGACTCCAATTAGTTAGGAAGAGGAAATGCTTCTACCTGTGATGTTTATGGCATGACCAACCACTCTCTATTTACCTCTCCTCTCTTATAGGCCCACCATGATTTAGAAGAGGAGGAGAGATTGATAAGGCTCTGTTCCCTTCTCATCTTTTATCATAGCTCCAACTACATTTTCCTTCCTCCATACGGCCAGTTTATGTCAGAACCTCTCACCAGCAACTGCTTACACCAACCACTCCCCAGTATCAGACACTCCTCAGCCCAAGGAATCAGGGCCGGCACTGGCTTTTTTGCCGCCCGAGGCGAGAAAGCCTCCGGCGGGGGCCCGGCTCACCCCCTGGCGGCCAGAGCGCCGGGGGCAGGGCGGCGAGCCCCGGCTGGGGCTCGGCTCTCCCCCTGGCGGCTAGAGCGCCGTGCCGCCCCCCTCCAGGTGCCGCCCCAAGCACCAGCTTGGGTGCTTGGTGCCTGGAGCCGGCCCTGCAAGGAATGAACACAGGAAGCCTGGAATATCGTATCTTTAAAATGCACCTACTAGGATTTAGTCTCGTCTCAGTTAAACTGGTGTAAATCCAGAGTAACTCCGCTGAAGATAACTGAATTATTCTGGATTTACACTAGTATAATCAAAATCGGAACATAGCTGACTTACTTTAGGAAGGTCATGTGTTTCAATCCCCACTTGCCATATGTGGGCCAACATTAAAGAAGCTAATTTAGAAGCTGGACTGCAGTTTGACTCAAATATTCAATGCATTTTACGCAGAAATGTGTACAAAATGCAAAGTTGTATACAACATAACACAATATCACAAGTAATAGAAATAGATGGAAGGATCTATTTAGCCTGCAAAACAAAGTATTTACATCCATTCTTGCAGTTAAAACAAGCACAAAGAATCAGCAAATCAGTTTTCAGTGCACAAAAGTAAGTTCAAAGTCAGGACAACTGCAATCATTATCAGTGCTTTTAGATTTAAGGCTTTTCCTTGTCATTGAAAGAGGAGTAACAAGAGAAGGTACAACATAAACACACATTAAACAAGATGGACAGTATCAAAATAAATAGTAGAATCACTGAATAATACACTTTCCAATACGCCAGCTGTACAAACTGCATCCAAATAATATCTTTTTGTGAGGATTTTTATATGTTATTATTTGATACTTTGCAAATCTTATAAACATCTTAATTTAAGGAGGCACCATATGCCATTTTGGTACAACTGTTAAATACAATGATGACAAGGCCTGCTTGTTTTATTGTTTTTGCATGCAGATGTATCCATCTTTCTACAGCTCAGGATACATGACTCCAGAACCATTATTAAAGCTATTGTTATTGCTTTTCAAAATGTACAAGCCCTTTCATACGTCCTCCTTTCGTAAGAGCACTTTTGTTGTTGCACCCACATCACTTTCCCAAACTGGTTGCAACAGTACTCTGTAATTGTAGAACTTCAGTTTAGAATCCTATAATTAATTTGTTCACAGACCACACCTTTAGAAGTAATAGCTTCACACACTGAAGAGAAGAGGGTTCTGATTTTCAAGGGAGCTTGTTAAATTTATTGTCTATATTATTGTGTTGCATTAAAAAACTGATTTCACCTTCACGTTTGGGATCACCGTTCTACACATCCTCCTTGTATCTTGCAATCATTTGTGAACTATGAGCCATATTTTTTGCTTATGTGGTTTTATTACTAAAAAAACTGACAGGGCACTCAAAACCTCATTCCAAGTCAAAAGAAAAGAAATAAATGTTCTACCTTTCCCATCGAGAAATCCTACAGGAATAGACATAGGACCCCAGAAACCCAGCAAGCTTCACCATGCCAACTTCTTAACAAATGGTCCTCTCAGGGACAGAGGGGCCTGCAATGGGCAGGAATGTGGTACTGAAGTGGCAGGGAACTCACAGATTCCAGGGATCTATGAGGAAAAAACTCCTATCCAACAGTGTGTCCCAAAGTTTGCAGACAGCTTCCCTGGCAGCATATATTACCATCCCTTAGGTGCGGCCATTGGCTTCTGCACCCTCTTTGAGAGATATGGAACTTAGGTTCATACGCCTAAAACCAGCATTTATTCCCTGTGTGAATAGAGACAGGTTTTGAGAGGGAACAGATAACACAGAGTTACTGCTTCCTGGCTCCATCCTCCTTTGACCCAAAAGAGTCCTACCAGAGTTGTGGAGCCCTCATCACAAGAAGCAGAGAGGATGAAGCTTTCAAGGAAATAGGAGAACAAGCATGCAGCTGTGGTACTGCTCTCCACCTTTCACTTATCCCCTTATGTGTGTTCCTCCGCTTGCACAGCACCTATTGTGCAAGAAGAAATCATCTGCTCATTAGGTGATTTTACATTTGGATGTAATTTTTAAAGCCTTTATCTCTAACAACCGAAACCACTGTTGTGTTATTCAAAGTTAGCTTGAGTTGTAAAAAGTATGTATTAGGAGGTGAGTTGTTATAGATGAATTAGGCAGTAACTGGTGACAAGCAGTTATCATCAGGAGATAATTGACCTTATTTGAGAGTTAAGCATCCTGAGGCAAAGCAGAGTGTGCTTAATCCTGGCAGGTTAATTATCCAGTGATTATGATAGTTTGGAAAGTATTATTGCTAAGAACCATTTGCAAAATGACACTATTAAAAAAAAACTTAATGTAATAAAAATTAAAAGCAATGACAATAATCAGGTTCCCTAGTCATGTATTGCCATATAATGACTTCAGAATAGCCTTAATTGGTTAGTAGCACTGGCTGTATGATTATTTTTATATTGAATGTTTTGTATTAAATTTATTATGTGAAGTCTAGTTAATAAGTGTCAAATATTCAAGCCAAAATGTTTTGGATAGGTATGAAAGAGATTTCAAAGACAAATGATCAACATACCAATGGCCATTAAGCTACAGTTATAGCTGATAACTACTACAGTTTATTATAGCAGTGTTCAGCACCACCATTGCAGTTAAGGGTATGTTGGCATTTACATTCTAAACTAGAGTATTTATTTTGTTAGGTTTACAACTTGCCCATTTTAATTATCATCTAGCTGAAACTTGGAATAACCAATCTCCATTCAGTTGTAAATTTTTAAGTGCAAGATGTAATTTAAAATCTCTTTGCCAATTGTTTTTAGTTTAAGAATGGCATCAATTTGGAATTCTGCTGCTCTTTTGATGCTTTTCGCATTACTCTAAGAATAAACAGCTCAGTGTTCAACAATAAAACTGTGTTGGTCTATAATGTGAAGTGAAGATAAATATACAGAAGAGTAAAATCATATGTGAGGCTTCTCTCTATTCTAATAAAGTAACAATTATACCATCTAGTATGAGTTTTCTAGCTTATATGCTTAACTTATGTATGTCCCGTTACTGTTTATGATCGATAAATTAGCAAAATTCAATGAAAACAAAATATAAAGACAGAAGGAAAGATCAAAATAGATGGGGAAAAATGGGTGTTTACATTGGTTCAGCCAAGTGGTTCACTTCACATCAAGACACAAATAGACAGACAATTAAACATTATTATACAAGATTCAAAATCAGGAAAATGAATCCAGGAGAAGAAACAAAAAGGGGAGCATTCAGAAGGTTGAACTGCGTCAGAGAAAACTTTTCTTGTTAAAAGGCTTTGCATGCTCTTAACCACAAACCAAGATACATGGAACAAAAACACTGGGAACCACAAGATACAGCCCACGCCAATAATTAGGAAGTGTACCATGGAAAGAGAAAGGGTTTCAAATCACAGAGTAACAAGAGAATATACCACTGTGAAAAGTATCCTAAAGAAAGAGGAATCTAAAGTGGCAATGAGCAGGTTACAAAGCAAGAAACAAAAATGATCTTTGTTTACAATGAACAGAAAATCCCACACTAGCAGGGCTGCGAGCAACATAGATCAAGAGGTCTGGTACTCTTTAAAGTGCATAAACAGTATGGTAACATTTAATGATGATAGGGTAAAAGATACTATTTAAATATAAGCTAACCGACAACAGACTGCTTCAAGAACTATATACAGTAAATGCAGGGAGCATTTTACACTGCATTATGTATTACAATATTACACAATAAGTTATGACAAGTAAGTAAGTAATACCATATCCTATTGAAACAGCAGGGGTAATTAAAGTAGGCAGAATGCAGTTTCCATTGGAGCTGTTGCATCTAGTTTTGTGAAATGCTGTTGTACATGTAATGACAAGTGAGCACAACCTATATTTTATAACTCATCTGAAAAATGGTACCTTACACACCATAGAGATCCGTTATATCAGAAAGGTTAAGGGAGCAGTACCAACACAAAAGGAGGAGGAACACAACACTGGGTTTTCCTGGGAGGTTTCTCATTCAAGAATTGACCAGACCTGACTCTGCTAACTTGTGAGATCTGACAAGATCAGCACCTGAGATGGTATGGTTCCTGAAAAGAAATACATGGTAGCACCTCAACGAGGTCTTCACAATGCAAATGACAGAATGAGGCTGTCATAATGACAAAGATAGAAAAAAACTGTTACTTACCTGTTGTGCAACTGTTGTCCTTCGAGATGTGGGCACAGATATGTATTCCACTCAGGTGTGCTCGTGCCCAGTGCACTGAAGCCAGAGAAAGTTGCCCAGCAATACCTGTAGGGACAACGCCCATGATCTCTGGCCTTTAGCCCCTCCCCTGGCTACTGAAGGGCAGTGCTTCCCTGATGCCTTTCAGTTCCTTTGCACCCAATGTCAAGAGTAGAGACTCTGATATAGAGGGGATGGAGGATGAGTCATGGAATACCCATCTGCACCTGCATCTTGAAGAGCAACAGTTACAAAACAGGTAGCTAACCATTTTTTCTTCTTTGAGTGGTTGCAGATGTGTATTCCACCCAGGTGACTCACAAGCAGTAATCGTAGGAGGTGGGATTCAGAGTCTATTTAAACAATTACAGCAGAATGGCCTTCCCAAAGTTGCACCTGATCTAGATGCAGTGGTAATAGCATAGTGCTTGGTTAATGTATGCATAGAAGACCAGGTAGCAGTCCTGCAAATGTCCTATATCAAAACATTACTGAGAAATGATACTGACATTGCTTGAGCTCTCATCGAAATAGCCCGCAATCTTTGCAGAGGCATGATCTGAGCTACTTCATATGTTGTTGTACTGAAGGAAGTTATCCACCTGGAAATTGTGTACACAGAGATCACCTGACCCTTAGTTCAATCTGCACAGGAGACAAAACGACAAAATGCTGAACAGAAAAGCTTTGTCCTCTGCACGTAAATCGCCAAGCACCGTTTCACATCCAATGTATGAAGTTTCTGTTCATCTGCAGTTGAGTGTGGTTTAGGAAAGAACACCAGTAGGTATATTACTTGGTTAAAGTAGAAATGAGGAACCACTTTCAACAAGAATTTAGGATATGGCTGTAGGGCCACTTTGTCTTTGAAAAACTGCACATGGGGTCTCTGCCATTAAGTCCTGTAGCTCAGTTACTCTCCTTGCAGTTGTTATAGCAACAAGGAAGGCTGTCTTCTGGCACAAGAGGGACAGAGAGCAGGTTGTCATGGGCTCAAATGGAAGCCCCATAACAGCAGTGAACACAGTATTAAGGTCTCTCAAGGGAACTGGCTCTTTCACTGGTGGGAGGTAACGAATGACTCATCTCAGAAATGTCACTATCATAAAGTCTGAGAAAATGGCTTTCCTTGGATGGGTGGATGGAATGCTGAGATCACCGCTAAGAGAGTCAGACCTAAGCATTGAAGATGTAGCAGATACTCCAAAATTTCCTGAATACGAGCTAGCCTTCGTTGAATGCCCAGGGCCAGTGATCAAATCGAAAACCGCTTCCACTTAGCCAAATGGGTAACTCTAGTGGATGGTTTTCTACTATTGAGAGGTATTTGTCTAACATCATGCATTCCTCTTCCTCATCTAGCTATGCAGCATCCATGCAACCAGATGCAGACTGCTCAGTGTTGGATGCAAAACTCAACCATAGTGCTGAGTCAGTAGGCAGTAGATCAGGACACAGAGGAAGAGAGATGGGAGGTTGAATAGATAAACTTAGTAGGTCAGAGAACCAACATTGTCTCGGCCAAGTTGTTGCAATGAGAATTAGTCTGGTATGATTCAGTTTTAGTTTGAGAATAAGCTGAGGAATCAGTGGGATCATGGGAAAGGCATGCATTAGCACTGATTCCCAGTTCAGGTGGAAGGCATTGGTTAAGGTTCCTGGACTAAGACCAAGCAGAGAGCAAAATTGATGCACTTCTTTTCTCTTGTTGCAAACAGATCAATAGCTGGGATTCTTCATTTTGCGAAGATAGACCTGAGCACATTGTAACTTCAGAGACCACTCGTGATTCTGGGAGAAAATCCTGTTGAAGTGATCTACCAAGTGATTGTGTACCCCCTGGGTAAATGAGCAGCTATGCGAATTATGTTTTCCTCAATGAAGAACTGCCAAAACTTCATTGCCTCTTGACAAGTTGGTTGGAGCAGGCTCCTCCCTGCTTGTTCATGCAATACACTGCAGTTATGTTGTCTGTGAGTATGTGAACTGCTGTGCCCCAATGTGATCTCAAAAGACTCAGTATGCAGTGTAAATGGCTTGAAGCTCCAGGACGTTCTGCCAAGAATGACCTTGAGCGGATCACTGCAGACTACGTGGCTCTGGGAAGAAGGATAAAGAAGTTTGAGGCGCAAGTGGTGTTCTCGTCCATCCTCCCTGTGCAAGGAAAAGGCCTGGGTAGAGACTGTCGAATCGTGGAAGTCAATGAATGGCTACGCAGGTGGTGTCGGAGAGAAGGCTTTGGATTCTTTGACCATGGGATGGTGTTCCAAGAAGGAGGAGTGCTAGGCAGAGACGGGCTCCACCTAACGAAGAGAGGGAAGAGCATCTTCGCCAGCAGGCTGGCTAACCTAGTGAGGAGGGCTTTAAACTAGGTTCACCGGGGGAAGGAGACCAAAGCCCTGAGATAAGTGGGGAAATGGGATCCTGGGAGGAAGCACAAGCAGGAGAGCGCAAGAGGGGAGGACTCCTGTCTCATGCTGAGAAAGAGGGACGATCAGTGAGTTATCTTAAGTGCCTATACACAAATGCAAGAAGCCTGGGAAACAAGCAGGGAGAACTGGAAGTCCTGGCACAGTCAGGGAACTATGATGCGATTGGAATAACAGAGACTTGGTGGGATAACTCACATGACTGGAGTACTGTCATGGATGGATATAAACTGTTCAGGAAGGACAGGCAGGGCAGAAAAGGTGGGGGAGTTGCGTTGTATGTAAGAGAGGAGTATGACTGCTCAGAGCTCCGGTATGAAACTGCAGAAAAACCTGAGAGTCTCTGGATAAAGTTGAGAAGTGTGAGCAACAAGGGTGATGTCGTGGTTGGAGTCTGCTATAGACCACCAGACCAGGGGGATGAGGTGGATGAGGCTTTCTTCTGGCAACTAGCAGAAGTTGCTAGATCGCAGGCCCTGGTTCTCACGGGAGACTTTAATCACCCTGATATCTGCTGGGAGAGCAATACAGCGGTGCACAGACAATCCAGGAAGTTTTTGGAAAGTGTAGGGGACAATTTCCTGGTGCAAGTGCTGGAGGAACCAACTAGGGGCAGAGCTTTTCTTGACCGGCTGCTCACAAACAGGGAAGAATTAGTAGGGGAAGCAAAAGTGGATGGGAACCTGGGAGGCAGTGACCATGAGATGGTCGAGTTCAGGATCCTGACACAAGGAAGAAAGGAGAGCAGCAGAATACGGACCCTGGACTTCAGAAAAGCAGACTTTGACTCCCTCAGGGAACAGATGGGCAGGATCCCCTGGGAGAATAACATGAAGGGCAAAGGGGTCCAGGAGAGCTGGCTGTATTTTAAAGAATCCTTATTGTGGTTGCAGGAACAAATCATCCCAATGTGTAGAAAGAATAGTAAATATGGCAGGCGACCAGCTTGGCTAAACAGTGAAATCCTTGCTGATCTTAAACGCAAAAAAGAAGCTTACAAGAAGTGGAAGATTGGACAAATGACCAGGGAGGAGTATAAAACTATTGCTCAGGCATGCAGGAATGAAATCAGGAAGGCCAAATCACACTTGGAGTTGCAGCTAGCAAGAGATGTTAAGAGTAACAAGAAGGGTTTCTTCAGGTATGTTAGCAACAAGAAGAAAGTCAAGGAAAGTGTGGGCCCCTTACTGAATGAGGGAGGCAACCTAGTGACCGAGGATGTGGAAAAAGCTAATGTACTCAATGCTTTTTTTGCCTCTGTCTTCATGAACAAGGTCAGCTCCCAGACTGCTGCACTGGGCAGCACAATATGGGGAGAAGGTGACCAGCCCTATGTGGAGAAAGAAGTGGTTCGGGACTATTTAGAAAAACTGGACGTGCACAAGTCCATGGGGCCGGATGCGCTGCATCCGAGGGTGCTAAAGGAGTTGGCGGATGAGATTGCAGAGCCATTAGCCATTATTTTTGAAAACTCATGGCGATCGGGGGAGGTCCCGGATGACTGGAAAAAGGCTAATGTAGTGCCCATCTTTAAAAAAGGGAAGAAGGAGGATCCGGGGAACTACAGGCCAGTCAGCCTCACCTCAGTCCCTGGAAAAATCATGGAACAGGTCCTCAAGGAATCAATTATGAAACACTTAGAGGAGAGGAAAGTGATCAGGAATAGTCAGCATGGATTCACCAAGGGGAAGTAGTGCCTGACTAACCTAATTGCCTTCTATGATGAGATAACTGGCTCTGTGGATGAGGGGAAAGCAGTGGATGTGTTATTCCTTGACTTTAGCAAAGCTTTTGATACGGTCTCCCACAGTATTCTTGCCGCCAAGTTAAAGAAGTATGGGCTGGATGAATGGACTGTAAGGTGGATAGAAAGCTGGCTAGATCGTCGGGCTCAACGGGTAGTGATCAATGGCTCCATGTCTAGTTGGCAGCAGGTTTCAAGCGGAGTGCCCCAAGGGTCGGTCCTGGGGCCGGTTTTGTTTAATATCTTTATTAATGATCTGGAGGATGGTGTGGACTGCACTCTCAGTAAGTTTGCAGATGACACTAAACTAGGAGGTGTGGTAGATACACTAGAGCGTAGGGATCGGATACAGAGGGACCTAGACAAATTAGAGGATTGGGCCAAAAAAAACCTGATGAGGTTCAACAAGGATAAGTGGAGAGTCCTGCACTTAGGACGGAAGAATCCCATGCACTGCTACAGACTAGGGACCGAATGGCTAGGTAGCAGTTCTGCAGAAAAGGACCTGGGGGTCACAGTGGACGAGAAGCTGGATATGAGTCAACAGTGTGCTCTTGTTGCCAAGAAGGCTAACGGCATTTTGGGCTGTATAAGTAGGGGCATTGCCAGCAGATCGAGGAACGTGATCGTTCCCCTTTATTCGACATTGGTGAGGCCTCATCTGGAGTACTGTGTCCAGTTTTGGGCCCCACACTACAAGAAGGATGTGGAAAAATTGGAAAGAGTCCAGCGGAGGGCAACAAAAATGATTAGGGGTCTGGAGCACATGACTTATGAGGAGAGGCTGAGGGAACTGGGATTGTTTAGTCTCCAGAAGAGAAGAATGAGGGGGGATTTGATAGCAGCCTTCAACTACCTGAAGGGGGGTTCCAAAGAGGATGGAGCTCGGCTGTTCTCAGTGGTGGCAGATGACAGAACAAGGAGCAATGGTCTCAAGTTGCAGTGGGGGAGGTCCAGGTTGGATATTAGGAAACACTATTTCACTAGGAGGGTGGTGAAGCATTGGAATGCGTTACCTAGGGAGGTGGTGGAGTCTCCTTCCTTGGAGGTTTTTAAGGCCCGGCTTGACAAAGCCCTGGCTGGGATGATTTAGTTGGGAATTGGTCCTGCTTTGAGCAGGGGGTTGGACTAGATGACCTCTTGAGGTCCCTTCCAACCCTGATATTCTATGATTCTATGACGTTGAAATGGAAAGACGCTCTAGTTCTGATCACAAGCCCCGAATTTTCAGTGTCCCTAGATGTGCTCCTCAACCTATTGAAGAGGCATTGGTGATTACAGTTCTGGTTGGTGGAGCAAAGGGAACAACCTGGCAAACATTGCTCTGAACTGCCCACCACTGTAGGGAGACCAGGATTGCTGGAGACACCCAGACAATTTGGGCAATTGACAACTTGGGCAATAGACTAACTTCAATCACACTTATAGATGAAGGGGCAATCTCACATACTGGACTATGTACATGAATGCAGCCACATGGCCTAATAACTTCACGCATACAAGGACTGTGGTCCAAGGTTGAGACTGAAGTGCCAGACACAGGTGATGAAATGCCTAAAATCATTCGTTTGGAAGAAATGCTCTCAAACTCAAGAGTCTAGTAGGGCCCCCAAAGAACTCAAATTTTTTTGAGTCGATGTTAAACAACTTCCCTTTGTTAAACAACTTTCCCAAAATCAGACCCAGACGATTGTAGAGACATAACATGAATTGGACATGCGAGAGGACTTGGCCCTCAGTAACCAATCATCCAGATATGGGAAGATATTAACTCCTTTTTTTCTGAGCTATGCTGCTACCACAGTCACGCATTTGGTAAATACCAATGGAATGGAGGATAGGCTAAATGGAAGCATGGTGTACTGATAATGCTGACCTGCCATTACAAATCACAGAAACCACCTGTGACCTGGAAAGATTGCCACATGAAAGTAAACATCCTGAAAATCAAGGGTTGCAAACCAGTTGTGATTCAAACCAGGGAGAACAGTCATTACGGTAACCATGCAGAATCTTGTATCTTCCCTCTGACTTGGAGACCAGGAAGTATCATAAGTAGAATTATTTCCCCCGATTCTGAAGGGCAGCCTCCTCTGTGGCCCCCAAAGCTCAAAAAGTATGCACCTACTGAAGAAGCAGACTCTTAGGAGGGTTCCCTGAAATGGGATGGGGTAGAAGGGTGCATGAATAGGAATTGAATGGCATAACCCAGTCCCAGTGCTTCAGATCCAGTTGTCTGTAATTATTGACTCTCAGGCCCTGTAGAAGTCGGAAAGCCTATCCCCAAATGGGGGCTTGAAGCGTAATGACTAGAATGCTGACCTCGGAGACAGAGTCAAATTGGCTGCTTGAACGAAGCTGATGAAGGCCGGGCCGACTGATTGACATTGGGACAAGAACACCTTATTCTATGAGACTTGTGCCTCTTTCTGGAGAAGTCATGCTGTCTAGATAATTCGACCTGAAAAACCACTGAGGGCGATACTGCTGCTGCTGCTGACACCTCTTTACTGCTGGGGTAAAAATCCCCAAATGAATGCAATTTAGCTCACAAGTCTTTACATGAATGCAGCATCTCCTCAGTTTTGTCAGAGAACAAGAATTGTGGCTGCAGCAACAGATGTTCAGGAGGAGAGGCTACCGGCAGAATAGGTGATCTCATTCTGGACTGTACCAAGGACTGAGACCATGCCGACTTTGGAACATCCCAGAGATTCCAAGGAGGCCACTCTGGGTAAGGGTACGGCATTGGTGGCCAGTAAGCATTGGGCCAAGGATGCCTCACTTTACTACAGGATTGGTGCCGATCTGGATACTGATGGGTGATCCCCAGGAGGTCTTTGACTTCTGCGAGTGATAATGAGAAGGTGAGGGATAAGATAAAGACATCTCTGAGCCCGATGCTGAGAAACTTTCCAAGTAGTCCACATGCAATGGAAGAGCCATCCTCCACAGGCTCAACAAATGTCCAACCTCATCCAAAGTCCAGCACATCAGATGCATTGGTAAGGATGAAGTTAAAATACTAGACACTTCAAGCACTGATAGGGGCCTCACACTTACATTCTATACCAGAACAGACGTCAGCACTGACGTTAAAGCCAGCACCATTCCTATCATGGCAGTGAGCACCAGAGTCATCAACAGCAGCAAAGAGAATACATAAGAAGAACATACGAACATAAGAACGGTCATACTGGGTCAGACCTGTGCTGATTTTCAGTGCCAAAAAGGCAGGCAACTTCAGTCCTGTACCCTGAGTTAGAAGAGGTGCCAAAGTTGGTGCCTACACTAATGCCAAGTCCACAACCCATACAGATGGCGCCAAGGGCACTGATAAAGACGCCATCACACCTGAGCACCCTTGAATCTGAGGAGACTCAGGAACTGATGCTTCCTGATACGCCTGCACTGGTATGCTGTCAAGCAAAGCAAGTCTGATGCTGCCAACACTGATACCATCAGTACCAGACACAATGGACGACCCAGAGATGATACTGGAGACAACAGTACTGAGTCTACTTGCTCTTGCCTCAGTACTGAAAAGCAAGTAGATGGCTCTGCTCTCTCACATACAGGATGAATCATGCTGCCCGTCTGCACGCCTCTTAGAAGGGAAAGAGGAATCTCTCCTAGCTCTGGAACAGCTCCAGCCTCTTTTATGAGATTTTTTTCTAGGGGGACCAGAGGAAGGAGAAAGGTCTTTCTTCCTTCTGGGAGAGCCCATGCTGCCTCAAATACCCTCTGGGAGGCCTACTGATCCGTGAAGGTCCCCAATGCCAAAGCAGGCCATATGGCTTGCTCCAGAAGGTGCTGCTTCAAATGCAAGTCCTGCATTCACTTACAGATGCAGCACCTTTACTTAAAGTGCCCCTACCCCAGGCACAATAAACAGCATGTGTGGGGTCACTATTGAGGACAGTCATCTCACACAAAGGATAATGTTTAAACCCTGGTGATGGCATCAGCCAGGATGACTATCTATCTAAACTACTACGATAAATTAACCTGAGAGTACCACTAACTATTTTAATTATTTATATACAATAAAATCCCAAATAAACTGAGGTAGAGCAGCATGAGGTAAAATACCACACAAAATGTTCTGACTCTAGCCACAGGCAGTGAGAAGGAACTGAGGGTGTCAGGGCAAAGCTGCCCTTAAACAGTCAGGGGAGAGGCTAAGGGCCAGAGGGCACAGGCATCACCCCTCTGGGTACTGCTAGGCCAAGTTCTTCGGGTTCAATGTGCTGGGCGCACACATACCTGAGTGGAATACATGACTGCAACATTCAAAGAAGAACTGTCAATGTTAAATACTTCTCCCATCCAACTACCCGTGGTTAGTAGACTCTCACTATCCTACTGCACCTGAAGAAATATGCTATTTTCTAATCTTTAAAAAAGTATTCAGGGCTGGTCTATGCTAGTTTTTGCACTGCTGTATCTGCACCAATGTACACCCCGAGGGCAGACATGCTGCACCAGTGTACAAATTCACTTTCCCAATACAGTTTACTCTGATTTGAAACTTAGACAAGCTGCAATAATGCATGTAACTTTTTACACCAGCATAGCTATGCTGGTGCAAAAGTGTCAAGTGTAGAGAAGCCCTCACTCAGTTCATTTATTTATATGACTTTCTTTAGGAGTTCACCCTTTTATTCATGATAAGCAAACATAAAAATGCTTACAAGAGAACCCTGTGAATTAAGAAAATGCAAAGTGATATCAGTACAATCAGTAAAATGTTGGCCTCATTGAAGTCAATTGCTGTTTTGCCATTGAGTTCAGTGGGCACAGAATTTCACCCAATCTGTTTACCGCACTCTTGCACAGAAAAGCATAACAAAAGTGAATTTCTATAGATGGTTTGCCATTCTATCTTCCATAGAGATCAATGAGAAATTTGTAAACTGTGTTTTCCTAATGTCCTTCTCTTTCTGCTTAAAGAAAGTGTCTACTTTATTGCAGAATGGGCCAGCAAGACTAAAGCTATCAAGATGAAAACTTTTAACAGGTTAACACATTAGCAGTCCATTGAACCACTGGACTAGTTTAATTCTTTCTTTTTCAACTTAGATTGTAAATTAGATTTTACAGTATCATTTTACACAAAGTTCCTTAAAATATATGTTAATGAAGAAAGAAAAATCAGAGATTATTCTAGACAAAC
The DNA here is from genome assembly GCF_002925995.2 of Terrapene triunguis. Lineage (NCBI taxonomy): Eukaryota > Metazoa > Chordata > Testudines > Emydidae > Terrapene > Terrapene triunguis. The sequence goes on from NW_020664499.1 coordinate 7,020,390, forward strand.
ATCTGTCAGAAACAAATATTTTTAGTAGGACTCACCATCTCATTTCCGAAAAGGATGTCAACGTAAGGCATGACTTTCATCAGTGGTTCCTTATAGAACTGGCTAATAAATGGTGCAGAAAGATTCAAAGTGAAGATCTTGTTGTCTGCAGAAGAATGATTGGCCACCTTTAATACTGCTTCTGGTGAAACCGTAAGAAAAAATCCCTGCAAGCAAGCAAGCAAACAAATATATATTACTAATTTCAAATTAGGAATCATAGTAAATAAGTTGTTTGCAGGTAGGACAAAAAATGAAAAGCAAACTTATCGAATGTGTATAAATGGCATCCTTTGATTTAATTTAATTAGTCAGATTAATCCATTATGCCTGATCTCTTAATAATGCAGTATAATATTTAAACAATGAAAAGAATGTCATCCTACATAATTAATAATATTTTGTAATATAAAATATGAAGCCATTTATATGTTAATAAAACCAATATCAATAAAAGGAAACAAATAAGTAACTACATAAATTAGGGTTGCCAACCCTCCAGGATTGCGCTGGAGTGTCCAGGAATTAAAGATTAAATCTTTAATTAAAGAGTATGTCATGTAATGAAACCTCCAGGAATACATCCAACCAAAATTGGCAACCCTAACATAAGTGCAGTCTCCCAAAGGAAAAGCTAATTTAGAATAAGGAGTGCAGATCAGGGTTTAGGAAAGTAATATGAGTGAAGATCAGACCAAGCCTTTACTTCACTTGATTCCCTTCTGAGAAAACCAATTCTGCTGGAATGTATACCAGGCTCATTCAAATTCATACACTGAAGCTAAAAAAAAAAAACTTCATTACCTGACATTAGTAGTCCCTATCACTTTCTTTAAGGTTTCCAGACAGTAGAAGAACAGGCCACATATACCTTTTAGTCTTGAACTGTAATACACCCTTGTTACTTTGCACTACACTGTTACTATTCAGTATACCTGTTTTGCTATATTATATTTATATAGATGCTGGACACTGGTGGGGAATACTAGTTAATGTAACTATTGCAAGCGCTGTAGATTGTATATACTTTGTAATTTTTCAAGATCTTCTCCCTCTCCCAACTCAAATGATGAAAACATGACAAATATAAAATAATTGTCAAAAATGAAATACTGAATAAACAGAGCTGAACCAGAAACAAGCCAGTATCTCATTTAATTAAATTTCAGTTTACATTCTTTTTTCTCCTTTACTTTATGTTCGCTTGCATCCTTAAGTGCATACGGCATCCACCAGTTTTCCACCATTTATTTTGGTCTTGGGCTAGTCTGTTTAGGCTTCTGAGTGTCATGTTGATGAATTTACCTAAGTAATATTTCTCTAGGTTGTCCTCTTTTTCTCTTTCCAGGTGCTGCCCATGTTACCACTTGCTATGGAAGTTGTGTCAGTGGCATCCTTAAAGCGTGGCCTAAATATGTCCATCATTTTCTTCTTGACATATTTGATGCTTCAGTATGGTTTGCTCTCCTTTGAATTTCTGATGTTGCAAGAAACTGTCTTCAATGCACTCCGAAGATCTTTCATAAGCATTTACTTTGGAATTAGTTAATCTTCTCATCAATTTCTGTTGTAGATTTCTATGACGGTGCTCCAGACATGACACCAGTATTCAAAATTCATAGTTGTGCATCAGTGCCAATCATGCTACTTTCCAAATCTTCTCAAGCTTATGAAAGTTGTTTGCTGCTTTTGATATTCATTGCTTGACATCTAGCTTGGTGTCACTATCGTATTTCTGACTCCATAGATAGGTAAAATGACTTCTTCTAGTACAGAGGTAGGCAACCTTTCAGAAGTGGTGTGCCGAGTCTTCATTTATTCACTTTAATTTAAGGTTTCGCATGCCGGTAATACATGTTAACGTTTTTTAGAAGGTCTCTCTCTATAAGTCTATATAATATAACTAAACTATTGTTGTATGTAAAGTAAACAAGGTTTTCAAAATGTTTAAGAAGCTTCATTTAAAATTAAATTAAAATGCTGATCTTACGCCGCCAGCCTGCTCAGCCTGCTTCCACCCTGGGGTTCTGTTCACCTAGGCCTGCAGTGGGCTGAGCGGGGCGACTCGAGGTCAGGGCAGAGGGCTGGGGTGTGTGTGGAGGTGCAGGGCAGAAGGCTGGGTGTTGGGGGTGACTCGAGGTCAGGGCAGAGGGCTGGGGGTGTGTGGAGGTGCAGGGCAGAAGGCTGGGTGTGTGTGGGGAGGATCAGGGCAGAGGGCTGGGGTGTTTGTGTAGGTGCAGGGCACAAGGCTGCGTGGGGGGGGGTTCAGGGCAGAGAGCTGGGGGGTGTGTGGAGGTGCAGGGCAGAGGGCTGGGTGTTGGGGGGAGGTCAGGGCAGAGGGCTGGAGGGGTGTGGGGAGGTCAGAGAAGAGGGCTGGAGGGTGTGCAGGGCAGAAGGCTGGGTGTTGGGGGTGACTCAAGGTCAGGGCAGAGGGCTGGGGGTGTGTGGAGGTGCAGGGCAGAGGGCTGGGGGGGTGTGGAGGTGCAGGGCAGAGGGCTGGGGTGTGTGTGGAGGTACAGGGCAGAAGGCTGCGTGTTGAGGGGGAGGTCAGGGCAGAGGGCTGGGGGTGTGTGAAGGTGCAGGGCAGAGGGCTGGGTGTGTGTTGCGGTGGGGGGGGTTCAGGGCAGAGGGGTGGGGGTGCAGGGCAGAAGGCTGGGGTGCTCGGCTCGTGGGGGTGCTCCCAGCCCCCTGCCCTGAGCGGCTCAGGGCAGGGGGCTGGGAGGGATATGCCCTGTTCCACCCCCTTCCCCAAGGCCCATCCCTACCTCTCTCTGCCTGCTCTATGGAACAGCAAGCACGCTGCGCTCGGCTCAGCTCTGCTCCGCTCCCCCTCCCCAGGGCCGTCCCGGCAGGGAGAGGGGGGAGGAGGAGGGGCCGGAATGCACCACGTTGTGGGAAGAAACGGGTGGGAAGCTTGGCTGACGCAGGACCAAGCTTTTGCCTCCTGCCCCCGCAGGGGAGAGCGGGGGGGGGGGGGGCTGAGGGGGCGCGGGGGCCGGGTCCCCCCCGCGCCGTGATACCCTGCCTCGTTCCTTCCACCCTCCTTTGACCAGCGGCTGGTGAGCTTCCCTCCTCCCCCTTCTTCCCCCAGCTTGGTGCATTCCAGCCCCTCCGCCCCTCCTCCTCCTCCTCTCAGTGGGCAGCAGCGTGCCTGTCAAGGCTGGATCCCCACTTTGAACTTTAGGGTTCAAATGTAGGGGCCTGCATAAAAACTTCTAAGCTTATCTACCAGCTTAGCTTTGGTCCGCTGCCACCATCACAAGAATTCCCTCCCTGGGAAGCCTTGAGAAACCTTTCACCAATTCCCTGGTGAACACAGATCCAAACCCCCTTGGATCTTAAAACAAGGAGAAGTTAACCATCCCCCCTCCTTCCTTCCACCCTCCTTTCACCAACTCCTGGTGAATACAGATCCAAACCCCCTTGGATCTTAAAACAAGGAGAAATCAATCTGGTTCTTAAAAAAGAAGGCTTTTAATTAAAGAAAAAGGTAAAAATCATCTCTGTAAAATCAGTATGGAGAATACTTTACAGGGTAATCAAACTTAAAGAGCTCAGAGGACCCCCCTCTGTCTTAGGTTCAAAGTACAGCAAACAAAGATACACACTCTGGTAAAAAGGTACATTTACAAGTTGAGAAAACAAAGTAAATCTAAGACGCCTTGCCTGTCTTTTACTTACTAGTTTGAAATAGGAGAGACTTGTTTAGAAAGATGGGGAGAACCTGGATTGATGTCTGGTCCCTCTCAGTCCCCAGAGCGAACCACCCCTTAAAACAAAGAGCACACACAAAAGCCTTTCCCCCCCCAAGATTTGAAAGTATCTTGTCTCCTTATTGGTCCTTGGGTCAGGTGTCAGCCAGGTTACCCGAGCTTCTTAACCCTTTACAGGTAAAAGGATTTGGAGTCTCTGTACACAGAGAGCTGTTACCCTTCCCTTTATAGTTATGACAGTGCCACTCAAAATTGGCTCGTGTGCCGTGTTTGGCACGCGTGCCGTAGGTTGCCGACCCCTGTTCTAGTAGGTTGACGTCAAAATGGGAACCATGAATGAAAAGATGTGATGGCTGCCATTTTGAGGTCAACATTCTGAATCTTTGTGACTAAAATGTAACATGCAATGTTGCACTGCACATATACCAATCATCATTTCAAAACCAATTGCAACTTGGTAGAACCAATAATTAAAAGCAGGAAAAATGATTGAGTCTTCATTAAGGAGCAACCACTTACCAAGTCTGGTTATGCAAATAAATAAAATTGGTTTTATTCCTACAAGTGAAGAAATCTGTGACCTCAAATTCCCCCACATGAAATGACAGACTTTGTCCTTGCTCGAAAAATTACTGATCTCAGTTTGTACACCCAATGTGTTGTGATGATTGATAGTAGTCCATCTTTTATACATTGTTTCAACCGAAAAAGGGACTTTTTTTGTTTTTTGTTTTTACTGGTGACACATTGACTTTACCATGGTAAACAGTTCCATAAAGTTTAATATCACAGTAGGACACCAAGTTAAACATACTCTAAGATGCTTCCCTTATTAAAAATAATACCTTTATATCTGCTCAATTATAGCAGTTTTGCATTTCCATAACCTAAAAGAGTTCACTAAATATTCTCAAATTTGATTAAACATACTGAATTAAAGGCAGCAATCACATGTGCTGCAAAGTAACAAGCAACTTGCAAGTAGGGTCTTGTAAGTGAAGTGCCATTTCAGTGGCATCTATAGCAACACCATTGCAACACTCTAAAAAACAATGATGAAAGGGTTCTATTTTCCAGTTCTCATCACCATATTATTCGGTCTTCACATTAAAATACATCTGTATTTTTATTCAAAGTAATTCAGCTAAAGATCATTTTAGAAGTTCTACTCATTGACAAATTTTAGTCTAACAAGGAGTTTACAGATTAAAGATCATTTCGAAAACATTGTCTAAATATTTCCCGTTGCTCCACACTTCCCAGTTTAGCAAATATATGATCACTTCCAAAATCTGGGCTTGATCCTGTCAAGAGCTGAGCACCCCATTAAAGGCAACAGGAGTTGAGGATCCTTTGCATCTTCTTGAGGTGCTCAGCACCTTTCAGGATTGAACCATACAAGCAACCAAGCTGCCTCCTTTCTATTTTTGTATCCTAAAGAATTAAAATGAACAGTTTATATAACATCTTGTCTCCATAGCAATCTCTTCCATCTTTCAGTGTTTCATTTAATGAGCAGAGTTAGAATTTTTTTTAAAAACTGTTCCAAGCACAAAATAAAAACCTTTCATGCTAACATGTTGCCAGCTGTGGATGAACCACATAGTGGTCTGCATAAATATTAACCTGGTCAAATAATTAGGCTTCTCACCAATTTCAGACTGAAAACTTGATCTGAACTAAAATACATCTGATTGTAATTTAAGGTACAGAATAGTATCCCCTTGGGATCTAAGTCAGGCCTATGTCCAACTTTTTCCCCTCCTCTTTTGAAATGCAACATAAAGGTATTTGAGATGCACAAAGTATAACTTGCATTTCAGACCTTGCACAGTAAAGGCCATGAACTAAAAAAAGTTGCAAGACTGACTTTTGGGTTTCTTTAAAATAAACTTCACAATTTAATTTCATTCCACTTTTCAAAAGGTTTCTTTCCCTCATATTTTTCTTTAAATGAATAGTTGGTATTAAAACATTTAGGGATTACAGCTATACTATAGAAAACTCTTTTTTAATACTTTGCCAACCATAATTTTTCTTTGTAGAAGTAATTTTCAGCTGTTTGTTCCAGGAAATAGTGCCGAAAAAGAATGTAGGGGAAAATTTGACTGGTCTTTAACCAGAGAGCTGGGTTTAAGAAAGCCAATCAGAGTTTGCATTCCAAGAACTGAAATGGACTTTGGCCATGTCTTTACTGAGGCTCCAATTTCAGCCATCATTGTCCAGCCATCAGCACAGTTGCACCAATGCAACTAGTTTTGATTTGCACCATTGTAGCTTACTATAGGCCTGGTCCCCACTAAGCCCCCACTTCGGACTAAGGTACGCAAATTCAGCTACGTTAATAACGTAGCTGAATTCGAAGTACCTTAGTCCGAACTTACCGCGGGTCCAGACGCTGCAGGAAGGCTCCCCCGTCGATGCCGCGTACTCCTCTCGCCAAGCTGGAGTACCGGCGTCGACGGCGAGCACTTCCGGGATCGATCCCAGAACATCGATTGCCTGCCGCCGGACCCTCCGGTAAGTGTAGACGTACCCATAGTTTCAAATAGGAGTAAGCTCCACCAGTTCAAATAACAGTTTTCCTTGTCTATGCTAGAGGTTTGCACCAGTGTTGCTACAAGAATGTCTGGCCACAATAGCTGTAATCAGGACAAATCACCACTGTAGACAAAGCCTTTGAAATTCCATATGCAAATTTCTCTCTGATGCTTAAGACAAGTGGCTTGCAGCATTTTCAAATTGGCAGGCTACAACCAATATCTAGTAATAATGTAAGGTCAACAAAAGTATATTTGTCGGTCCAAAGAGTGAACATTTAGTAATAAAAATATAAGATTAGCTTATTGGAAAGCAGAGACATAACAGGACAAAGTAACATCAAATTATCCTTCTGTTTCTCATACCCTAGAGCACTGCCAACTTCCTAAGTGGCTGGAAGTTATATTTCCTAGTTACACATTAACCAGTGTTAAAAAACATGATTATTGCCTTAAACCTCTCTTGTTATTGTATAGGACACATGGAAACCACTTCAGCTCTATTCTGAAACTGACATTCTCTAGCTGCAAATGAACACATTGTGAACTCCCAACAGAAATGTTTTGAATGGAGGAAGAATATAAAACAGCTAATCAGGAGAACTCTCTTAGCAGAACACTCATCTTGATGTTTATGGATGAAACCACCATTCAGTATTAATGGGAGTTATAACAAGAGGTCACCTACCAGCAGCTGTTATTTGAGGGCATCAGCTATGCATATTCCAATTTGCAGGATTGGCACCTCCTGGTATTGAGCAGTGTCTGTTGAGGCCACTTGTCTCTTCCTTCCACTCCACTTGTGGATGATTCCCAGAATATAAAAGGGGGAGTGGCCCCAACCACTGTTCAGTGCCTTCTCTAATTTTGGAATTCTTTACCTGAGACACCAAAGAAGTGGATAAGGTGGGCAGGAGATGTGAACACACAGAGGCAACACTCTCAAAGAACAACAGTTACTGGCAAATAACCTCTCTTTCTTCTTCCAGTGGCCTCTGCACATTCCCTCTTGTAGGAGATTAGCAAGCAGTACAGCTCCATAGGAAGGTGGGCTGAGGAATTCTAGATGAACAAGAACTGCAGAACTGCCAAAATGAGTATCAGCTCTGAATGGCAGGTCAAGAGAGTATTAGAAGGTGGCCACAATTTTGCTCTCCCTGATCACACCTAAGTAAAGGACTAATTTTTGCTTCAAGTAACAACTTTACAAATTCTGTGAAAAGACTAAGCCCCCAAAGGATGCTGTCTTCAGATTAACTGAATATCTTTTAATATATATCCAGGTGAATGAAAACCTGGTGAATCATACCAAGGGTGTAAAAGAGACTTGGGGAATACAGACAAGTTTAGTGGCCTGTAAGAGATGGAAACAGAGATGACTTGAGACTGGAAACGGAAAAGAGGATACCAGTGAAATCCTACTTCAGTTTATAGAGGAATAGCCATTTGACCTGTATTTCACTGAGGCTTGGTTTACACAGTTTTGGTACCAAGATAACTATGCTAGTTAGGGGTGTGATTTTTTACTTGTACTGGCACTGGACTACTTCAAGCAAGTGGAACATTTGGAAACAGTGCCAAAACCTTGGCACCAGACTCAAATGGTTATGGGAACATTAATGCCATGAATTATGGGCATCAAGTGGTTCACCAGGTCCATAGTGCTGGATACTAGACCCTGCACTCTGTTGATCTGTATGGATCAAGGGATTTCTATGGTATCAGACTGTCAGCACCAAATTATGTCAACCCGTAAGGCTCTGAGGACTTTGGCACAAAGCTGACAGTACCAGAACCTTGTTGCTGAATTAGACTGACTTGCAGGAATCCAGGAACCTTAGTGCCAGCACAGGCCCTAGCACTGGGCTAAGACAGATAAGACCAAAGACATGGATGCCGCCAGATATAAAGCCACTTAGCTTAGTGGCTGTCTAAAGTTGATGCTGGAGGTACACATTGCCAGACTGCATCGACTGGAGATGAGAGGCCTCCCCCATCAGTAGAGTTGTGTGAGGTGGCTCTCCTGCTCCTTTCCATCTTTCATATTCAGGTGTCCTTTTCATAGACATCAGAATGACTGGACACATTTAGTAATTTTCTGCACAAGTAATTTGTCTTGTGAGGTCATCTCTCCTATTTTTATCACATGAAGACCCAGAGGGTTTCTTCTGATCCACACTAAACCTATGCAGCACCAGCATTAGCAGATGTGAGTGCAACAAAGTAAGGGTGTCAGAAGTGTCTGCATCACAGGACTAGAGACAGTTGAAACATCTCCTGGAGCCAGGAATACTCCAGCTCTGGTGAAGGTATTTCTCTATAAGGTGTTCCATCCAAAGGCACAGATCCTGAAATCACTTGTGCACATGAGAATCTTTATTCACATGCATAGTTCCACTGAACTCAGTAAGATAACACACGAGTGAAATTGCTCAATGCATGAGTGTTTACATGATCAGGGCCAAGATTTTCTAAAGCCAACAAGTATTTCTTTGAACCCAAAGCTGAAATCTGTGACTTAATATTCATTTAGACAAACCCAGATTCAGATGACAACAAGCAACTATGTATTGTTGGATTATTATTGTTGAATACCACACACGTTTGTATAAGAATATTTAGAAAACAAAAAATAGGACTCAAGAAAAAAAGAGGAGGTTAGTTACCTGTAACTGAGGCTCTTCAAAACGTGTGGTCCCTATCTGTATTCCACTGAGAGTTATACGCATGTGCCATGCATCCGGAGCTGGATATTTTTAAAGTAGTAGTGTCTGTTAGGTCATGCATGTGCCCTTGCTTCACCGTTTCATCCGAGGTGCTAAAGGGTAGGGTGGACCGACTGCGCCTTCAGTTCCTTCTCCACCACAAACCAAGAAATCTGCAGCAGAGGGGAAGGAGGGCAGGATTGAAATACAGATAGGGACCTCACATCTCAAAGAACCTCCAGTTACAGGTAAGTAACCTCTTCTCTTCGAGTGATGGTCTCTATTGTATTCCACTGAGGGTGAAAGAAATCGTGGAACGGAGAACAGCCACACCGAACGAGGCATCCATTGCAGAATCTCGCACCAAGGCATAATGGGAAAAGAAGGTATGTACTGAACTCCATGTGGCCAACCTACATATGTCTGTAAGCAGTACATCGTGAGGTGCTGCTGTAGTCAATGCTTGCACTCTTATGGAGTGGGCTTTTACCCCAAGTGCTGGAGACAATCCCGATAACTGATAAGAGTGTAATGCACCCTGAATCCCACTTAGAGTAGAGATCACTTGCCCTTTAATCCTGTCCGTTATAGTGATAAAAAGTCTAGGGCAGTGGTTCTCAACCAGGAGTCTGGGGCCCCTTGCAGGTGCCGCAAACAGGCAGGGCCGGCTCCAGGCACCAAGCACCCAAGCTGGTGCTTGGGGCGGCACCTGGAGGGGGGCGGCGGCGCGGCGCTCTGGCCGCCGGGGGGGGGGAGAGCCGAGCCCCAGCCGGGG
>NW_020664499.1:7030561-7045995 GCF_002925995.2 Terrapene triunguis
AGGGGGGGGGGGGGCGGCCGGAGGCTTTTTCGCCTGGGGCGGCGAAAAAGCCAGAGCCGGCCCTGCAAACAGGTTTCAGGGGATCCACCAAGCAGGGCCAGTGTTACAGTTGCTGGGTCCCAGGGCAGAAAGCTGAAACCCTACTGCATAGGACTGAAGTCCAGGGCCCTGAGCCCTGCCACCCGGGACTGACGCCGAAGCCTGAGCAATGTAGCTTTGCAGGGGTCTCTGTGGCATGGGGCCCCAGGCAATTACTCTGCTTGCTACCCACTAACACCAGCCCTGGATTTTATATGCAGAAAACCAGCTATTGTGGCACAGGTGGGCTGTGGAGTTTTTATAGCACGTTGCAGGGGCCTCAGAAAGAAAAAGGTTGAGAACCCCTGGTCTAGGGGACTTCCTGAATGATCTTGTCTTCCGCAGACAGAAAGCCAGGGCCTGGCAGATGTCGAGGGAGTGAAGGTGCTGTTCCTCCACTGAGGAGTGAGGTTTTGGAAAAAAAGCAAGTAAGTGTATGGATTGGTTGAGATGAAAGCGGGATACATCCTTTGGCAGAAACTTGGGATGCAAGCACAGGGAAAAAATGTGTTTACGGAACGTGGTAAAGGGGGGATTCTGCCATCAAGGCCCCCAGTTTGCCAACCCTTCTTTCAGAAGTAATAGCTACCAGGAAGGCAACACTCCTGGAGAGGAGAGACAGGGAGCAGGAGGCCAGCGGTTCAAAGGGCAATTTTGTCAATGCCATGAGGACAAGGATGAGGTTCCATTGGGGAGAGATGAGTTGAACAGGAGGAAAAGTCTGTAGGAAACCCTTCCAAAACCTGATAGTCAAGGGATGAGTAAAGACAGAGTGCCCTTCCAGAGTGGGGTGGAAGGCACTGATAGCAGCTACGTGCACCTTGATGGACTTGAGAACGAGGCCTGATGTCTTCAGGGAGAGTAGATAGTCCAAAAGAAGAGGGATGTCCACAGTTTCAGGGGCAAGACCCTTTGTTGGGACCATGAGGAGAAATGCTTCCACTTGGCCCTATAGGACTACCTTGTAGACTCTTTTCTGCTGCTTGAGAGGGTGTCTTGTACTGCTGATGAACATTCCCATTCTAGTGAAAATGCCCATCCAAAAACCAAGCTCTGAGGTGAAGTCTGTTGATCAGGATGCTGGATCCTGCCGCCATGTTGCGTGAGGAGTTCCAGGAAAGCTGGTAGCGCAAGTGGGGGAACACGCTGACATGTGGAGACGAAGGGGAAACCAGAACTGGCAAGGCCAGAACGGGTTGATCAGATAACTGCTCTCTTCTGTCTGATCTTATGTAGGACATGCAGCAAGAGCAGTAGGGGAAGCATGGCATAATTTATCTGATCTGACAAGTGGATGACTCGTGGATTGCCTTGGGAAAGAGTGATGAGAGCAGTACTGGGTGCATTTGCTGTTGGCATGGGAGGCAAAGAGGTCCCTGGTAGGAATCCTCCAGTGGTCGAAAATGTTGGCGACCATGGTGTTGTGGATCTCCCATTTGTGGTCGGTCACGAATTTCCTGCTGAGGGACTTGCAATTACGTTTTGAATCCCAGGAAGATGCTGCCAACAGGATCATGTGGCCAATGCACCAATCCCAAAGATGAACTGCCTCTGCACAAAGCGCAGGTGACCTTGTGCCCCCTTGTTTGTTGCTGTAGTAAACAGTGGTGGTTTTGTCTGACATGATGAGAACATGATAGGAATAAATGGATGGGAGAAATGAGCAACATGCTGTCTGCATCACCCAGAGTTACACAATATTGATGTGCATCTGGGATTCCAGAGCGGTCCAAATCACTTGAGTCACGTGCTCACCCATGTGGGTACAACCCCATGATAATCGTTGCATCTGTGATGATCATCAAGCTTGGGGAGGACAGAAGGAATGGTGTCCCAGTGCAGACCTGACCTGGGTCCGTCCACCACTGGAAGGAGGAGAGAACCTCAGTAGGAAGTCCGTATTGTGATGCATGGGAGAATATGTCCTTTTGAGCCACAGTTGTAGGAAGCGAAAGCAAAGATGAATTAAGTCAGTAATGTATGTGCAAGCTGTCATGTGGCCAAGTAGAGAAAGGTAAGTCCTGGCCAGAACAGAAGGACTGGAAATCACCTTGGAAATTAGCTCTTATAGGGCCTGGAACCTGTCCTCCTGTAGGTAGGCGAGTGCCGAGATCGCGTCAATGCGGCCACCAATAAATGCAAGGGAATGTGTGAGATCCAAAGTCAATTTTTCAATGTTTACACTCACTCCCAGGGAGGAGAAGAGTGTGAGCAGCATAGAGGTTGAGGCGCAAGCCTCCCCTTTTGATTGCACTGCTAGCAGCCAATTGTCAAGAGAAGGGAACGTAAGGACCCCTTGGCACTGGAGGTGGGCTTCCACTATCAACAAAACTTTGGTGAAGACCCATGAAGCAGTGGTGAGTATGAACAGTAAAACTCTGTATTGGAGGTGATGAAGGCCCACCGTGAATCTCAGGAAATGTCTGTGGGTAGGATGGGTATCCATGTGGAAGTACTCATCCTGCATATCGAGAGCTGTAAATCACATGCCTCTTTCTAATGAAACTTTGGCTTGCGTATGAAGCAGTTAAGATGGCAGAGGTCTAAAATCAGTCTCCACCTGCCCTTCTTCTTGGCAACTTGGAAATAGGTGGAACAGAACCCTGCACCCTGACAGACCTATCACTCCCCTTTGCAATAGGGAGTCCACTTTTAGGGTGAGAATGCTGTTGTGAGAGTGGTCCCTGAGGCAGGGCCAGGGCGGGGGACGTGGATGAGGTAACCTTGTGAACTCGATCATATAGCCATGTTGGATGACATCCAGGACCAATTTGTCCATTGTTATAGCACTCCAAGCTTGTAAAAAGAGTGCTAGATGCCCCCTGAAGGGGGTGGGTCAGGTTTACAGCATATGGGGGGTTGGTGGCTCTCTAGATAGTCTCTGAAATATCACTTCTGTGAAGACTAAGTGTAGGAGATGCTAATGGTTGTGACGATGAACCCAGAGGGTGGGGCCATTGGGTCTTCTGTCATTTGTAAAACTTGCAGTTGAGTGCTGGTGTGTAGATACCCAGTGATTGCAGAGTGGCTCTGAAGTCCTTGAGGGAGTGGAGTAAATCGTTAGTCTTCTGATAGATGAGATGAGACTCATCAAAAGGGAGGTCCTGTATGGTGTTCTGGACTTCCTTTGAGAAACCTGATGAAAGCAGCCACGACTCCCTCCTCCCGACGATCCCTGTAGCCATACTGTGCAAAGAAGTGTTTGCTGCATGCATCACGGCCTGGAGTGTTGTCTTTGCAACTAGCTTTCCCTCCTGAAGGATAGCCTGGATGTGGGCTTGATCGTGCTGGAGAAATTTGTCTGAGAAGTCTGCCAACTTGCCGCAGGTAAGGAAGTTATATGTAGTGAATAGAGCCAAGTGATTGGAGATGCAAAATTGAAGGCTGGCAGAGAAGACCACCTTGTGACCCAGAAGGTCCAGTCGCTTGCCCTCTTTGTCCGCTGGGGGAGTGGAGGGGAGTGAATGTGAGTGTTGTTGCTGAGCCTGCTCCATTGCTGCCTGTGTGATGAGGGAATTTGGTGGGGCATGAGAGAACAGAAACTTGGACCCTTTTGCAGGTACATAGTACCTCTTCTCTGCCCCCTTGAGAGTGGATGTGCAAGTGGCTTGAAGTGTGCCAGACACTCTGGACTGGTTGAAGAATGGCACCATTGATCGGTAGAGCCACTCTTGCCAGTAAGATTTCAAGCAGCTGGTGCGGTTTCTCCTGTACTTCCTCCAGTGGAATGTGGAGGGCATCAGCCACCCTACCTAACAATTCCTGGAACTGATGGTAGACATCCGGGGGCAAGAAGGAAGTCGAAGACACTGCGGCGTCTGGAGACAACGAAGGGAACCGCTCTGGTTCTGGTGGTACTGTTGGAGTCGGACTAAGAGGTGCATCCTTTAGTATAGGTTCGGAGTGACAGTCAAAGAGGCGAGATGGGGGACTCCTCTCAAGTGGAGCAAGAAGGTTCCAAAAGCAGATACTGCGGTTATGACCCCCAGTACAGTCAACCAGGCAGATCCGGCAGTTGCTGTGGAGCGTCCCAAGAAGCGGAGTGCCAATGGCTCCATTGCTTCGGAAAGGGAGGATATTGCCATTGAGTTGGCGGAACCTTAGGTTAGTCTTATTGGTGGTATGGGAGGGCCAGGCCCTGGGCTCCATCTGAGTCCTCCAATGCTGAAAAATCAGAGCCCAGTTCAAATGGCAGTGACATTGGAACTGTGGAAGCTGTAGGTGAACAGGCAGTAACATGGCCTGAGGGAGGCAACTCTAATGTAGGAGAGCATATCCCCCTAGGAGGTGATGGCACTTGAAGACGTGGAGATCTCACCTCCTCCAAGGCAAAGAGTTCATGAGGTTTGGGGGCTGACTCGAGTCTCCCCAGTATCAGTGGTATGCACCCCACAGTCAGAACAAGAGCTGGAACAGAGGACTGCCTCAGAACCGAAGGTTCCCTTGACTTCAATGGTGCTGACCTGGAAGGAATACCCAGCTTGGTGGACAGAACAGGCAAATCCGACGGTCTGTGCAACTTCTTATTGTGTTTGTGAGCACTGGAACATGCTGCTTCTCCGTGGCTGGAACTAGGGGACGGAACAGTATCTGGAAGAAGACTTACTGCCATGCTGATGTGCACACTTCCTTGCCTCACAAATAGGTTCCATCATGGGGTCCATAACACTGGTACCCGTGGAACCGGACAGGAGCTCTGAGGCAGGAGGAGCACTCCTTGATTGCTCAGGCCGATGTACAGGGGGTTTCCCAGCCTGGATCCAACTGTGGCCTCATGGCGACCTCCATGAGGTGCTTCTTGAGGCAGAGAGCCCGGCCTTCCCAAGTACAACTTGGGAAGGAGAGGCAGATACTGCACCCGAATGCAATGTGGGCTTCCCCCAAACAGTAATAGCAGCATAGCTGCTCATCGCTGATCAAGAACGAGCGAGGGCAGGAAGCGCAGATCTTGAACCCCAGCATCTTCGGCATAATCTAGTACCCTGGTGTGGGTGCTGAGAGGGTGGGGGGAGTGGGAGATTTGCAAAACGGCATCTCAAAGTCCTTAAAACTACTACTCTCAGTAAAACTACTACAAAAATAAAAATACTATTTACAAGTCTTTTTTCTCTGTTTTAGAAAGTACGTCACAAGAGAACAGTAGAGGCTCCAACTCGGACCATGCAGCAATGAGAAGGAACTGAGGGTGCAGTCAGTACGCTCTGCCCTTTATTACCTCGTATGAAACCATGAGGTGGAGGAAAGGCACATGAGCAGACCAACGGACACCACTACTTTCAAAATCCCCAGCTCCAGATGCTTGGCGCATGTGTATAACCCTCAGTGGAATATAATAGGAACCATCATTCAAAGCAGAACTAAAACAGTTTACATAAAAAATAATTCATAGCCATCTGAGCCAATGGATTTTGAGTCATGATGGTCTGGACTGATTTTCAAACAGCATTTGATAACAATATAGAAAAATTGTAAGGGAGAATCAAAATATTTAACTGTCACAAACAAATATAAAGCTGCCTGCTGCCATTTAAGACAGGTTATATTCTGCCAACACAGAAAGAAATAAATTTTTTAATCCAAACATTTTATGGGAAACATTTACAGCAATATGCAATTTCAATTACACCACCCTCATCCATCAAAAGAATGGAAGTTTTCTGTACATATAGACAATTGGACGTTGCGGTACTGAAAATCCTGATATAAGCCCTGATTCAGCAAAGAATTTAAGAACTTGCTTAACTTGGGGCTGGTCTACACTAAAGTTAGGCTGACTTAACTATATTGCTCAGGGCTGTGAAAAATTTCATGCCCTATGCAATGTAGTTAAACTAACCTAAATCCCGGTGTAGACACCACTAGGTTGACGGAAGAGGTGGATTTACGAAGTGATGGAAGAACCCCTTCTGTTGCGGCGGTCAGTGTCTACACTACAGCAGCACTGCAGCTGTGCCCCTGTAGCATTTCTAGTGTAAACATAGCCTAAGCATGTGACTAGTCCCACTGAAATCTGTGGGACTACTTAGATGCTTAAAGTTAAGCACATGCTTAAGTCCTCTGCTGAACAGGAGTCATAACTCACTAGGCCAGATCTTTTGCTCAGGTTAAATCTCCTTTGAGCTCCAATGCCACAAAGGGGACTTAAAGCTACCTTAATCAGATAGATGAACAGTCCCTTATCATAGTGTAGCCTTGCACCATCCATTCCTCCCCCTGTAAACCTAGTGAGCATATCGGGGCATGCATGATGGAGTAAAGCTGGTGAACAATGCGCTCTGGCAATCCTAGGCCTGCAGAATGATCCTTCAGGGAATCATTCTAGCTAGGATACATTAGAGCAAGCTCCTATGAGTATATCTTCCCCCATGGAAAAGGTAGAAAGGTGGTTGTAGAAAGTAGAAAGGTGGAAGGTAGATAGATGGCCCTGCCTGGAGCACTCTCCCATGGAAGGCTGTGGCAGAACAGGCACATCTGCCTCAATTTCCCTCCTTCAGAGTTCCCAGTAACTCCACTGGAAGATTTCTTAACTCACTAATACCTTCCTTGGGGCTGGTTTATTACTGAAACATGGTTTAAATAAGCCGTAACAAAGGTCCCAAACATAGTTCATTTCTCACACCCACTATACATAGTCTTTAAAATCCCACATTTTCTCATCCATCAACATAGTACATAGCACGCTCCAGCATCTTCCACCACTCATAGCCTCTTCTTTGGTCTTGTCCTAGCCTTTTACCAAGACAGCCACCCCAACCCTTTTAGTTGGAGTGCAACCCTGCTCCTACCAGTGGGAGGCCCCACAACCTCTCTCCTGGGAGTCTGTCCTCACATGGGCAGCATCTCTCACTCCCTCAGGCTCTCTCACTGTTCTCTTGGCTCCCGTTCTCCTCTCTGCTGGTCCACAGCTTTCAGCCCTCGCTGGCTTAGAAATCAGCAGGCAATTCCCTCTGCTGTTCTCTGGCCTTCAGCTCTCTCCAGCTCTGGCTCTCTGGCTTAGGGAGGTCATCCGGCAAACCCTACCTTCTGATCTCCTACCTTCCCCCAGGAACTACCCACTGTTACCTTCAGAGACCACCTGGTCTCTCATCTGCCAATCTTTCTCCCCAGGCAGCTTTTGCTGACTCTACCACTGTCCTGATCAGTCCCTCCCATCTAGGGACCAGATTCTCTCTTTCCAGCCCAACTGGAGTCAGCTGGTGAGTCATAAGTGCTCTAGCCTCTTCCCTCTTAAAGGGCCAGTGCCACCCTGAGGTTGGGGCAAAGAGACACCTTTGCTTCCCATCATTTGAGCTGCATGGAGCATGAGCTTGATGCAGCCCAGAATCCATCCACTGTGCATCATTGCTCATAACTCTAAAACATTTTTCCTTGGAGTTAAAACTTCCATTGGTAGCTCTGAGGCAGGAGGTGAATTTTCTTATAAAGTTAATACAAAACCCCTTTACTTGTATCTGAGTTACATGTATGGATGTGGGGGGAGAGGAAGAGGGACAGGGAGAACAATTTGAAAAATTTCATCTTTAAATCTTGAAATGTCTGGGTACAGTACTACTCAGGACATAGAATATTGCCAGAGAAATGGGTTTAATAGACCAGGCAACTTTTTCCTCAGTTTTGAACATTTAAATTAATAATCTAAAAATACATTAATGTAATCTTTTATAGCTTAGTTATACAGGGTATCAGGTATAGTAGGTACCCAAATGACTTAGGTATTAAAATACTGCTGATGTAAAAAACCCTAAAATATAAAACTTGAGCAAAACAACATAAAAGCAAGTGTTAACTTTCTTTAATGAAGGTGGTTTTTTTTTAAATATCTTGTACTTCACCTAGGAGGAGAAAATAATCTACACAGAACATCCACCACATACATACAAAATGGTTAGGCAGTAAATGGGTGCAGTACATGAAAGCTGTTCAAACTCCATACTCCTTTTCCTCAGGAACACTAAGTGCCTACACAGTGCTCATTGTACTTTCAAATTACATTTTATCTCCTAGTGATCAGCAAATGGCTATTTAATGAAATATAAACCACTGGTTTCCACTAGTTCATACTGGAGACAGTTGTTTTAAATCAGAAAGCAAAGATGGCAAAAATGCAACAATTTCTCTGAGTAATAGTTTTGGCTCACTGCAGTTTGCATTGTTTATTTTTATGAAAGTATCACTTTATAACTGGAAAATGACTAAGCTGTAAGCTATTGTTTTATCATTCTGAGTGGCCAGTGTTTCTGTTTTTGATAAAAGCCAAGTTTCAAACAGTTTTCAGTAACATAGGAAAAAGCTTAACTATCAGTAAATGTGCTTATATTGACCCTGACATTTTCTTCTAAAATGGTGCCAACATGTCAAAAGGAGAGGATTGCTTTCAGACTTGAACAGCTTTTTTGTTGCTGAAGCAAACTCTGATTGCTGCCATATTAGTATCTATCAGATTGCAACAGTAGCATAAAAACTCATACAAAGTATTGACATTAAATGATGAATAGAATTATTTTGTGCACATTTTAGCAACTTTTTAATTTCTTAAACAATTTAGAAATGCATTTCAGTTAAAATTACTGTAAAGGTTAAGCTATGCATTCTTCAGGAATTTCTATCAGCCAAACCTAGGACAAAACAGCAACATGATTTTAAATATGAAATCTGTTAAATTATTGTGTCTGAGCACATGCACTTACAGAACAAAGACAGACAGAGAGAGAAGCAATAGACTGGTAAGGGAAAAGACTGGTTAAGGGAAGCCCCTATAGTTTTTTTCCTCTTTTCATTCTCCCCAGACAAAGGGCTTCAGTATCACAATGGCCCTCATTTTGGCAAGGAGAGCTAGATCCTTAAGTCTGTCTCTGAGTTAGCTACAGAAGGTCTCCATCATCCCCAAAGGGCTGAATGCACAGATTTACCAGGTGTAGGAACTGGGATCCCTGTGTTGTTCTGGCACCAGAAACTGGATCTTGTAATGATTCCAAGATTTTTTCCCCCCCTAGTCTCCACATGTTCAACATTTGTATTGTCATCAATAAGCTGACTTCAGATTTTTGTATATTCCCTGACTGAATAAACCTCTGCTGCTCAGAGCAATAGAAAGCAGGTTATTATGCCATATGAGGGGTATATGTGTGCAAGCACTAAGCATACATTAAACTACTGATGAAATAAACGGGAGTAAAAGTCATATACAATAAATTGTAAGGTCTAAAATACCATGTGCCATCTGCATGGGAATTTGCCCACTTTCAGACGACACGATTCCAGTGGGACAGACAGCATATAATTCACAGGCGTCCCTGGACATTGCCCTCTTGACATACTTTGTTTATCTTGTGTAACAAAGGCTAGCAGTAAATTATTGAAGAGCAGAGTGTTTCATAGAGATGCCCTTCCAATATACAATATGAAGACATCTATTAATGAATGAAGTAGATCAGAGAAGAAAGAACGTCATGGGAGTGTTGAAGCCCACAGCGAGATTGCCCAGTTTTTTACCCATCAGTATAGTTTTATGGTAGGAAGTTTGCTGTGCAAGAGTTAAGAGTCTATAATTGTTTTCATTATAAACCAAGCTACAAATTTATCTGTGATGAATTTAGCATACAAAAGGTCAGGCAAACAGTATAGTAAAAATAAACATATTTCCTTTATAGTGTGGTTCTACTCTGAAAAATAACTATAAAAATGGCAGTGTGGGTTCCATGTTTAGTTTCTCTCAATGATTTCCATATCAAAAGTGCTCAGTTTACAAGTAAAATCTTTTTCTATCACCTTGTGTATTCAGACTTGGCAAAGGGACTACTTGCAAAGTAAGATACTTATTCATTGTGAGTAAAGGTGGTAGAACTCAGCACTATATAGTGAACCTACTACATCCTGTATTAAAAGAGTAAGCAAGCACTTTCTCTACTTTCTTTACATGTTGATTCCCCTTTATAATAGCTGCTGCCTCTTATATTTACACTCATGTCTGAGTTTGAGCCTAGCCTTATGCCTTAATCCACATATAGAAAACAAAGATCTACGTATTTCCATCGATGACATATAGTAGTTTCGTATCATTACTAATATGCTTCAAAAGATCTTTCTTTGAAGTAACTTTCATTCATGTGATTGAGGAGATGTTCCAATATTAGAAGTTCTGGTTGGCTATTTAATGTAAAACAAAGTCCTCTCTGAAACCTGATAATTGCTATCCACCCGTTGACCACTTTCTGACAATTCAGTATCTTTCTGATCTTTCATTGACTCAACAAAGTCAGTTTCTTAAAAAAATATCAATGATCAATATCTAAATATTGTAAACATAGGAATTATTATTTGCTGTATCATCAACAATATGCAATATGTAGTACAAACAAAAAATTAGGAATGGTCCTTGCCCAAAAGGTTTATACTCTATATCCTGCATTCCTACAGTTAACAACTGTCTCAATGAACTCAGTGAGCTGGCAGTTCTAGAGTTTCATGCAAAAGATTAAAATACATTTCTTCAGCAAATATGGTCTTTACACTGAAAAGAATAGCTTTGACATGCTTTTTATTGAAATACTGTAGATTTTTCATTCAAAATATATTCTGTGGTTACAAAAATGCATTTTGCCTGCATCAGTCATTTCAACACTGTGCTTTTCCTAATACAGTATTTTTCAATATGCAGAGAATTTGTGAGGAAGTGTTGTTAGGGCATAAGACGGAGTCAGAACTCATGAGTTTTATTTTCTGCCAAACCTTGGTCAAAAAACCTTTTGGTGCCTCTGTTTACTCAACTGAAAAATTGATATAATAATATTGTAACTTCCTTTGCAAAACTGTTGTGAGGTTTAATTAATTAATGTTAGTAAAGGGTTTTGAGATGCTATGTTGAAAGGTGTTACAGAATGCAGAGTATTATCAATAAAATATAAGCTACAAATCAAACAAGATAAAAGGCAATCTGCTTTTCCTTCCTCACTCCTACACCCCAAAACACTATACTTTACTTTCTTGTATATAATATATTGCATTTTTTATTCCTGCCTTGGGATAAAAATAAAAATTAAAATCTGGATAGCAATGAGAAAAAGTCTTCTCTTAATCTCTGAAACAATTTTTGTGGGTTAAAAAGAAAGAATGAGAAGTTGCCTCTTCCCCCCTCTCTCTATCTATCTATCACTTGAAAAAAAAATCTTTACTCAATTTAGGGAAGCTCAATGCACACCTATAAAAAAAAAGGGGGCACATGTCATTGAGACTAAAATCAGGACCATACACTCTATGTTTCATATTGTAGGAATCTTTAATCGTGTAGTTAAGGATACCATCCATTATGACTAGGACCATTAGGCTGGATTTTCAACTTCAATTTCCTCTATTTTGAGCTTAATCCTAGAGTAATTGTTCTGGTAACTGGTGTTTTGTTGAGTAAGGAATACAGGATAAGGGAGTTTGTGTGGTTAAGCTGGACCCTTGATGTTAGTGCAACATTTTGTGTGTGTGGTTTGTAACATCAATGTAATTTAGCATCTCATTAATTATGTAAATATCAACCATATGTTAAATTTATTGAAGTTTGGGGTGAATGGACTATTTACAGAACAGTATTAACTGTGTATTGATAAAATCAATATTATCATGAATCTATAAAGAAAAGTTTCTAGTTCTTTGGAGGTTTTAAAATATCTAATATTTATAAACTATAAGGGAACATTTAAAACAAACCTATTTCCTTGTTTATTCAAACAGCCCTGGACAAGAAAAGAAGGAATGTGAATAATTTTAAATTATTTAGATTTAGAATGGCACAATGGTTCATTTTATAGATATAAGTTAAACACTAAAGATTGGGAAAAAATGGCTGGCCCATACATTATTAGATTACTAGACAAAATCACTCTTGGCTGTCTGTGTATCAAAAGAGCTTGTAAAAACTTGTAAAAACTTGGATCATTTTACATGATTTTAAAAGGGTCTTGGAGATCTATTCAAAACTCGAATATTATTCTTGTTTACACAAGATTTGTTTGTCCTTGACATTTTGATGGCTTGAAAAGCTGAAAAATTCTTTTGCACTGGACATGTGACTATGTATATATTTAAACATTTCTTGAGGGGTGGAGGGGTTGGTGGGAGAAGGAGGAACTGATCTATCCTCCTATTTATCAAAGAGACAGAGAAAAGAGACATCCTATTCTATGCAGAGCATATTAATTGGGCACTTTCAGTGTTGGGATTCCCTGATGCTTCAGAAGAGTGCTGAGAAATGACACCAGCTCTAGGCAAAAACAATTGATCCATATGAACAAATAAAGGAATGAATCAAATACCACAGAAAAATAAATCAACTTCATGTGAGCACCATGCCCTCTGTATCATATGAATTTCCATGTATATGAAATAGTCATTGTGTAAAACAGTGCTATATCTGGATTCAGTTTATAAAACGTACAGAGTGTACTAAAATATTATGTATAGTTTCCAAGCGATGTAGACACTGAAAAATTTTAGCTAAAAAAACAACACACCTTTGAGATCTTGACGTTGTAAGCATGTAGCAGTATGGGGATTAAATATTAATCAAAGTCAATTACCATCTTTAGAACACATTTCAAGAGCCCTGAAGAAAGAGCATATTATTTTACTAATAACGATCACATAATCAAAAGGACTGCACTTTGATAATGGAGCATAGTAGGTGTTAAAAAAATGAATAGGTAACAAAAAAATTACTGAAGCTTACTGTACTGTACAAAAGCAAGCCATATTCTATTTTAAGTGAATTCGTGCCTAAGTAAAGCAAACTCACAAAGGACAAAATAAGAGCCTATATATAGCCACAGACATATACTATATATTTTAAAATGTTATTTTGTAAAACAAAACAAAAACCAAACCCAGTACCAGATTCTAGTGTTATACCAGAGAAAATCCAGAATAGCTCCATTGGAGCTCTTCTGAACTGATGTCAATTGGGGTAGCTGAGACTATAATCTGGTCGACAGTCTGTATTTGATAACATTTTTGTTACACCATCCAAAATGTACTTTTTACAGCTGCAAGTAAAGAACATTTACTAATCAGAGTTTCTTTGTGTCAACCTCTAGAGCTGATGCTCAGTTTGGCTGAGCTGTCAGACCATAAGAATTAAACTGCTAGCTAATCACCAAGCACAGGATCCAAATGAACAGATACTTCTAGAAGAAAGAATGGTTGCTTACTTTACAGTAAGTGAGGAGCTTCGAGATGGTCTATCTATGTGGATCTCACTCTTATTACACATGAACCCCATGTGAAAGAGATCAGAATCTTTTAACAAGTAGTGTTCACCAGAGCTGCGCATGTACCCACATTTCCTCGTGCTACCCCTCCTGAGGGCAGAGCGACTCCAATTGCCATTCAGTACCTTTGCCGCCGAGAATCAGGGAAAGAGGGTGAAGTCATGGGATCCACAGGGATGGAACATGTCCAAGAATCACAATCTCCCCTGAAAGAATGCGAGGTGAAGTCTGACATGCAGTGTTACAAAGGTTCAGAAGGCCATATTGCCAAGTAATTGGAGACAGACTTTTACCAAAGTTAATGGATGAGGCTGAAGATCCACTATGAAGTGTTGAATAGTATAGAATCTTTCCTGGGCATGGTAGAACTCTGAATCAAGAATTGCTCCTGTGAACTCTGTCCATCGTGTAGGAGTAAGAACAGTTTTGCTGTGGCTGTCCCTGAGACCAAGTGAGGTAAAGAATGGAAGAACTAAGCCTTGGTCACTTGATGAGCTGACCTTCTCTGTATCAGCCAGTCATGGAGGTAATCAGGTAAACATAAAGACCATATCTCCTTAGATGAGAAGCTATAAAAAAGATACATTTTGTGAATACCCTGGGGGTACTGGAGAGACCAAAAGGGAGCACTCCTGTTACCACAAAACATAGATAATTCCTGTGAGCTGGATGCATAGACACACAGAAGTAACTGTCCTGTAAGCCAAGAGTTCTGAACCAATCCATGGGATCTAAAGAAAGTATAATGAAAGTGAATGTCACCATGTGGAATATGAAGTTATTGATAAACCTGTTGAGATGCCTGAGGTCCAGGATAGGTCACAAACCTCCATTCTTCTTCAGAAATGGAAGTATAGAGAATAGAACCCTTTTTTCCTGGAACGCAGGATGCACTGTTTCTATTGCACCCACATGAATTACAGAATCCAACTCTTGTTATAGCAGACTCTCTTGAGAATGGTCCTTGAAGAAGGATGGGGGTAGAGAGGAGGCAGAGACTGGAACTGGATGACATGACTTCCTTGAATGACTATGAGGACCCACTGGTCCATCCTAATTCCAGTCTAAACATCCTCAAAACGAAGTGAGTACCAAAAGGAGGGGGTAAAGATCCTTGCAGATTAATACAGAACCCCTGACATCACATTTGCTGCATCTTGCTAAATCCAGGCTGTGATGTTGCGGTGGAAGAGGAAACACACTTCCTTTCTGACAGCGTGGTCTCTTCTTGACAATTTGGTAGATTTTTTTGATAGTAGAAATGTATTAATGGGCAAGGAGTATCAAAATCCAACACACCGGAAACAATAAAGTGAAACAACACAAACACCAACAAAGAAATGGCTTACCCAAAAAGAACAATATAACAAATGCAGACTTTTATTGGGAGCATTCTTCATCCAAGAATATTAAAGGAACTGGCACATGAAATTGCAAGCCCATTAGCAAGAATTTTTAATGAATCTGTAAACTCAGGGGTTGTACCGTATGACTGGAGAATTGCTAACATAGTTCCTATTTTTAAGAAAGGGGAAAAAAGTGATCTGGGTAACTACAGGCCTGTTAGTTTGACATCTGTAGTATGCAAGGTCTTGGAAAAAAATTTGAAGGAGAAAGTAGTTAAGGACATTGAGGTCAATGGTAATTGGGACAAAATACAACATGGTTTTACAAAAGGTAGATCGTGCCAAACCAAACTAATCTCCTTCTTTGAGAAGGTAACAGATTTTTTAGATAAAGGAAATGCAGTGGATCTAATTTACCTCGATTTCAGTAAGGCATTTGATACGGTTCCACATGGGGAATTATTAGCTAAATTGGAAAAGATGGGGATCAATATGAAAATTGAATGGTGGATAAGGAACTGTTTAAAGGGGAGACTACAACGGGTCATACTGAAAAGTGAACTGTCAGGCTGGAAGGAGGTTACTAGTGGAGTTCCTCAGGGATCGGTTTTGGGACCAATCTTATTTAAACTTTTTATTACTGACCTTGGCACAAAAAGTGGGAATGTGCTAATAAAGTTTGCGGATGACACAAAGCTGGGAGGTTTTGCCAATACAGAGAGGGACCGGGATATCCTACAAGAAGCTTTGGATGACC
>NW_020664499.1:7046005-7057183 GCF_002925995.2 Terrapene triunguis
AGTAACAGAGGAGGAGAAGGACCTCAGAGTATTGGTTGATCACAGGATGACTATGAGGCGCTAATGTGATATGGCTGTGAAAAAAGCTAATGGGGTCTTGGGATGCATCAGGCGAGGTATTTCCAGTAGAGATAAGGAGGTGTTAGTACTGTTATACAAGGCACTGGTGAGACCTCATCTGGAATATTGTGTGCAGTTCTGATCTCCCATGTTTAAGAAGGATGAATTCAAACTGGAACAGGTGCAGAGAAGGGCTACTAGGATGATCCGAGGAATGGAAAACCTGTCTTATGAAAGGAGACTCAAAGAGCTTGGCTTATTTAGCTTAACCAAAAGAAGGCTGAGGGGAGATATGATTGCTCTCTATAAATATATCAGAGGGATAGATACCAGGGAGGGAGAGGAATTATTTAAGCTCAGTACCAATGTGGACACAAGAACAAATGGATATAAACTGGCCATCAGGAAGTTTAGACTTGAAATTAGTTTAGACTTGAAATTCTAACCATCAGAGGAGTGAAGTTCTGAAATAGCCTTCCAAGTGGAGCAGTGGAGGCAAAAGACATATCTGGCTTCAAGACTAAGCTTGATAAGTTTATGGAAGGGATGGTATGAAGGGATAGCCTAATTTCGGCAATTAATTGATCTTTGACTATTAGCGGAAAATATGCCCAATGGCCTGTGATGGGACACTAGATAGGGTGGGATCTGAGTTACTACAGAGATTCCTCCCTGATATCTTCCCAAGCAGATGGTATGCTGAGGTCTATGGGTCTATTAAAGGAGTGAGTGAGGTTCTGTGGCCTGCAATGTGCCGGAGGTAAGATTCGGTTATCATAATGATCCCTTCTGGCCTTAAAGTCTATGAGATTGAGCCCTAAGACAAGTGCTGCAGAAGTGTGACTGCTGCCAGGTTAAACAAAAAGGCTTCCCTTACTATGTCTTCACCTCTGAGGATAGGACAAGAAGCAATGGGCTTAAATTGCAGCAAGGGAGGTTTAGGCTGGATATTTGAAAAAACTTCCTAACTGTCAGGGTAGTTAAGCACTGGAATAAATTGTCTAGGGAGGTTGTGAAATCTCCATCACTGGAGATTTTTAAGAGCAGGTTAGACAACCACCTCTCAGGGATGGTCTAGATAATACTTAGTCCTGCCATGAGTGTAGAGGACTGGACTAAATGACCTCTCAAAGTTCCTTCCAGTCCTATGACTTCTGGAGGGAGGGAATTATTGATGCAAATGTAACCATCTGGAATTTCAGCTGATGAATATATTTAGCTGATGAAGATCCATGATGAGTCTCCACCCTCCTTTATGGGGAGGAGAAAATATGGTGAGTAGAACCCTCTTCGTTGGTAGTGAGGCAGGACACCCTCAATCGCACCCTTGAAGAGCAGGGAGTCTGCTTCCTGGGGAAGAATCAATTTGTGGGAGGGTGATGAGGCAGGAAGGAAAGAAACTCTATGGAGTATCCCTAATGAATGATCTCCAGTATCCAATTGTCCAAACTGTGGGCATAGAGGGCAAGGCGGCTGACAAACATGATGGGGGGTGAGGTAGGTGGCATGAAAGCTTGTTCACAGGTCTTGACCTGTATGTCAAACCCTTGGCCTGCAGCTGGGAGAGGGAGGAGGAATGGCAGTGGCCGGGCCTGGAAACCAGGCTCTCTGGGACTTCTGTTATTTACCGAGAGGTTCCAGTGTCCATTGATAGTAGGTGGGTAGGCAGTAGATGGCCATGGTCTGAAGGACTCTCTCTGGTGCTTCCTCCTGGGAGCCAGGGTGTAGATCACCAGGGACCACAGAGTAGAGTGTGACTCATTGAAGGAATGCAGAGACCTGTCCGTCTTATCATTAAAAAGATTGGCTTCATGGAAAGGGAGGTCCTTGATGGTGTTTTGGACCTCCCTTGGGAAACCAGAACACTGGAGCCAAGGGTCTCTGCACATCATGAGCCCAGTAGCCAGGGAATGAGATGTAGTGTCAGCTACATCCACCATGGACCATAGGGCCACCTTTGCCACCAATTTCCCCTCATCTACTAAGGCCCGGAACTGGGCATGGTCGTTCGCAGGAAGCTTGTTCTTAAATTCTGCCATGTCTTTCAAAATGTAAGCCCCCTATTGTTCTCTGGACTTGTTTTGGGATACCAAATGCAACCAGTCAAGAGTTGCTACTGATCTTGTAGTTGTATCAGCAGCATTCAGAGCTACTTGCAAATTGATTTGGCAATTAATTGCCCCATAGATTTTAATTCTTCCTTAAATTCCACTGGAAGTTCAACCAAAAATTGGGAAGCTCTGTCCCTTTGTAAATACAGTAGTCAGACTTGGTTAGTAAAGCCTGACAGTTGGCTATTCTGACTGGTAAAATAGCTGAAGGATATATTTTTCTCCTGAAAAGATCTAAACTCTTTGATGCCTTGCCTTTTGGGGTAGACTTTGATGGACCAGACTGCCTCAATTCTTCATTTGCAGCCATCACAATAAGTGATTCTGGGATAGGGTGAGCATAAAAATCCTTTTGATGGGATTTGATATCTGTGATCCACTTGTCTGGATGCTACAGAAATAGATGCTGGGGTCTGCTAAAGATCTTTGGATGGGCCTAAAATACCCTCATTAATAGGCATTGTTAAATGGCCCTGTGTGGCAGAGTATAAAATGTCAAATAGCTTATACGATTTTTTTTGAACCACTTCTAGTGCTATTTCCAGGGTTTGGCCATCCGCTTAAGGAGGCCCTAAAATGCCTTGAAATCATCCACTATAGATGTGACTACTGGGATGATAGTTTCATCTTGCAAAGATGGAGAAAAGGTCAAAGGTGTCAAAGGATCTGCCTGCTGGTTGATGCTATCGTCCCCTTTACTCTACAACTTCTGCTCCTCTGCCCCAACTTCTTCCTTACATTAACATCTTTGTGATTTTCAGTTTATGTTTAATTTACTCAAAGGGGGGAATATTCATTCATAAAACTAAAACAATAGGAAAACAACTCATAAAAATCAGAATAAAACAATAAAATAAAAAAAGGGAATAATTTTAATAATTGGTCTGAGACTTCTTCTACCATTACAACAGTTAAGCATAAATGCTATAATTTGAATCCTACCTCTTGTAACGATCATTCCTCTCACAACTCTATCCCTCAAACTGCAAATCTGCATAGCCTTACTTCACAGTAAATATGATATTTACCATGAAGAGGCAATTAGGTCCTAATCACTTGGATTAATTAGCACAGCAGGGTTTACTATAAAACTTACTAACACTTCTCCACATTAAAATTCATTATTTAAGAGAACATTAATGTTTTTGTCTGGGCTTTTAATTTTCATTATGTAAAGACAGCTATTGCATTGTTTGTGAACACACAAACAATTGGGGTAGGGACTAGCACTACATCTAATAAATTATTGAGAAATACAATTGAAATATAGACAGCTGCTAAACCCTAAAGATAGATACTTGCACTTAAATTAATTTTGGGAATTTAATGTTAATTAATGTCTGCACTTAGAACACAAAGTGATATATCAACTGTAAGTGCTAAGTATCAATATTATAATCCACATGTACCCTTTCTTCAGACTCAGGGGAGGGGGGGGGAATCTAACTACTAACTTTTTAGAGCCAGATGACAGTTACAGTTATGTACCTGCTTCTAAAATATCTGTGAGCTCATGCTTTTTTTTAAATCATGGGGCTTCTGCTCTAAACAAAGAGAATAGTGTCAAGCTTTTTATTTCTAATATTACTATAATCTAATTGAAAAGTTATCTATTTTCTAAAATACTGCTTATTATGTCATATTATTACAGAAATGACAGGTTGCATAATGGCTTCCATTCTAAGCCCCCATTTTAGATGCCCAACTTTGCAAGACTGACATTTTCCATACTTCCTCTCTGCTCAAGTATGATTCTTCTCCCCCACCCCTGCAAAGTCTGAATAAAAACCACATTCAAACTGCATGGGCGCATAAGAGTAAAACACTTTTTCCATTAAAAAGATCACTTTTAAAAAAAAAGACAGTTCTAGAGCCATAAAAGGTGGAGATAGAAAGTCAAAATTAGTCAGACAGCTAATATTTGCTGAGAAAAAGAGCCTTTGACTTTTCCCATGAAAACTAGGTTTGATTTGAGAGAATTCTGAACCTTTAAAAATACACACTAAATTTCAGAATTATATTGCTAAACTAAAGACTGCTGAGCTAGTTAAACTTAGATGTACATGGGCTGAGGCAAAGGTCCTATTGTGCACCTGCAGAAAATGCCCTGCTTGGGTGGCCCTTACGGTTCACTGGGGAGAGGTCTCCCTCCTGCACATATTGTAATGTGCATGGAACGAGGCACTCAAGTGGTGTCTAGCTAAATAGCTACAAATTAAGGAATATTTCCCCCTGCATTTTTTTTTAAATCACAAACCTAGGAAATTCCACTTAAAAAACTTAAAGCTAATGTTGCATGGCTAAGTACTTAGAATTCAGGAAATGCCAAACTATGCTGCCCTGTGTGTATATATTATGATGCAGTTTTTAATTATAAGACCACACACTATTTCTCTTATAAATACTATATTATAATATACACATTTTTCTACAACTGTAGAAACATATGGGTATTACTATGTATGACAAAGTAATGAAAATCACTTAAATAGAAGTCACAGTAAATTGCACTAACATCAATTTACAAATTAAGAATAATAATGTAGAATAGTAGTAAAAATTAGGTATCTTACTGATAACCTAAATTTGTGATTGCATGGGCAACTCTTATGGTTCCAAAGCTGTTATTTTTATGGAACTGTAGTTACATTCACAAAGACACTTCCAATACATGACTGTTTTCAGAAGTTTAACACTTAAAAAACCTTTTTGACTTAAATTTCCCCTAGTTGTTCTCAGTCACCAGGTTAATTTATTGTTTGATATGATTCCATTTGATTGTTTTTGAAATGTTGGAGCCAAAAGAAAAAAAAAGTGGTTTATATGAGTTAAGACATCTTTAGGGTACTTTTGTTTGCACTTGTACAGTTCACACATTACTTGTTTTTGAAAGTTCAAACTCACCATCGTTTAAAACTTGCTTGTAACATACTGGAAGAAGTTTGGTTGAAATATAATGGAGTTAGTGATATTTCAAAAATTACATAGCATTTAGGTTCAATAAACGTTCTCCTACTATCTATTAACTTTCACAACATTCTAAAGTTCAGTGCTCCAGATACATGCATGTGTATATAAGCATCACACAATGAAAAAACACCACTGTCTGTTTATACCTTGCAGACTAAACAAACGCATTCAGGGTGAAACAGCCCCCCTGTGAACAGGGCCCTCTTGAGACCATCTGGACCACTTTAGGCCCTCCTGAGACTCATATTAAGAGCTTAAATGAGATTCACATAATGTACTGAGCCTCGTGTACAGAGAGCTCTCTGTACAGAGGTGAATTTCACCTTGAGACAATGGATTATCAAAGCATATTCTCTGCTCTTTCTCCCCCTTCCGCCTCCCACTCTCTTCTGGCTATGACTTTCCCATTTTTGTCTTCGAAAATAAAACAGAATGAGGAAATTAAACACAAAAGTCATGTTAATTCGAAGGTATGCTTGAGATTTTAAACATACAAGTGGCAGAAAAATCAAGATTTTAGTTCCCATAAAACTATAACTTGGCCATACTGGACAGGTATAAAGACATAATTGTTGTTATACTGGATAAAAGGAAAGCAGCCCTATCCAGGACAGCACTTAAGCACATGTTTATCTGCTTTCTTGAAATGGGGCCTATATCTATATATAGGGCCTATATAGATATCTATATCTAAATCGATATAGATAGATATAGATATATGGAATTTGTAGTCACTCAGAAGAGTCTCTTTACTTTTTTGGATGTAAGTTGATTCTTTATGTTGACATTCTCCATTCTACATACCCAAATTAAGACCTGTTTTAACTGTATAGCCACATTCCCATTGTAGGGAGTGAAAATAATTGGGCCACTTGGAAGTGACGCATGACTTGCATATTTTCATAATAAATATATAAAACCACAATAGGATATAAGAGTGGAATAATTTAAGTCCTACGGTATCCATGAGACATCAACAATCTCCTCCTTCAAGATCTAAACAGTTTTTATGTTGATGGAATTCTCTCACTGCAAAACCCTTTCTAATTTTTAGATGCTGGCTTGATCCTTCTATTGAAGACTATAACATCCCTGCAACACAGATAACTTGGAATGTGGCTTTCAATCTCAGATTCATTTGTGCATTACCTGCTTTTGCCTCAATTTTATTATCCCAACAAATCAGGGGATCCCTTTAAATAGTCAAAAATTAGCCACAGTTAGCATATGGTGTTATTAGGGATGCCACAGTTTCCCCCAATAACAAGAACAGGAAATAACTGAGGAATCTCGGATATGTGGTAACTATGGGAAATCCCTACTTTTAATTACAAACAACTGTTGAGGATGAACTCATAGGATGAAATTAAAAAGGACAAAAGCAAAATACTCCACTTAGGAGGGAACAATCAGTAACACATATACCAAAATGGGAAATGACTGCCTAGGAAAAAGTACTGCAGAAAGGGATCTGGGGGTTATAGTAGATCACAAACTAAATATGAGTGATCAGTGTAACATGGTTGCAAAAAAAGCTAACATCATTCTGGGATGTATTAGCAGGAGTGTTGTAAGCAAGACACGAGAAGTTATTCTTCCGCTCTATTGGTTTAGCAGGCCAATGCTCAAACCACTGAGCTATCCTTCCGGGGGGGAGGGATAGCTCAGTGGTTTGAGCATTGGCCTGCTAAACCCAGGGTTGTGAGTTCAATCCTTGAGGGGGCCACTTGGGGATCTGGGGCAAAATCAGTACTTGGTCCTGCTAGTGAAGGCAGGGGGCTGGACTCGATGACCTTTCAAGGTCCCTTCCAGTTCTAGGAGATGGGATATCTCCACTATTTCTTTCTTTCTTTCTACTCTGCACCGATTAGGCCTAAACTGGAATATTGTGTCCAGTTCTGGGTGCCACATTTCAGGAAAGATGTGGACAAATTGGAGAAAGTCCAGAGAAGAGCAACAAAAATGATTGGGTCTAGAAAACATGACCTATGAAGGAAGATTGAAAAAATTGGATTTATTTAGTGTGGAAAAGAGATGACTGAGAGGGGACATGATAACAGTTTTCAAGTACATAAAAGGTTGTTACAAGTAGGAGGGAGAAAAATTGTTCTTCTTAACCTCTGAGGATAGGACAAGAAGCAATGGGCTTAAATTGCAGCAAGGGGTGGTTTAGGTTGGACATTAGGGAAAACTTCCTAACTGTCAAGGTAGTTAAGCACTGGAATAAATTGCCTAGCGAGGTTGTGGAATCTCCATTATTGTTAATTTTTAAGAGCAGGTTAGACAAACATCTGTCAGGGATGGTCTAGATAATACTTAGTCCTGCCATGAGTGCAGGGGACTGGACTAGATGACTTCTCGAGGTCCCTTTCAGTCCTACGATTTTATGATTCTATGCTTCTACACTTTCAGTTTGCTCCTCTGACTATGTTTCAGACACAGCACTTAAGGTAGACACTGCTACCTGTACACTGATGCTAAATGACAGCCATATTAAGGACTAAGTATTCTGCAGGTCAAGACCAAACTTAGATGGCTCACTTTTGACACAGAAGTGCAAATACAGGTACTACACTACCAAAGAACATACTGCTCCTCCCGATACTCTTTCACCCTCCTCATAGCCTCCTGTTAAAGTTGTTGCGCTTCCCCATAGTAATTATTATTATGAATCTTATGAAAATCTTATTATTAAATCTTATGAAAGAGTTAACTAGCTAGCACTGACATGAATAAAAAAATTGCTTGAGGAAATTCCGCCCTTCTTCCAGTCTCTACCAAAAGCTTCAAATGTAATTATAAATTTTCACCAAAGATGTCAGATTCTTATGTTAATCTTCATACTTTCTGACATTGCCATTCTTCAACTTTTATGGATGTGAACAGTTATCACTTTGTTTGTATGTCACCACAGACAACATAATCAATAGTTTTCATATCTTACTGTTCATACTTTTTGTTATGGTGAATTTTTTGAGTGCTGCCTACTTTTGTTCCACTATAGAACTTGTTACTGCTTGAATAGAGAGCACTTTATCTCAACAATAAACATTTTAATATAAGATAAAGCCGTAGGAAAAAAAAAGTTCAAGATTTGTTCAGTCCCCATTTTAAGATACTTTGCCCTTATCAAATTAATATCTAACAGCCATATGAAAGCAACACAATGGATGTCTTTGTTCTCTTTAGATGTGCTAATTTAAGGTGCAAACTCCATTTCCCTCCTTTTTCCTTCACACTCTGTGTTTCTGTAGTAAGGGAATCTTATTCCTTGAATATGAATGGAGAAAAAAAATAACTAAAAAGGTCTATAAAATAACATGAATTTTCTTTGTCCACATACACAATTTAACAGGACCGATTACCATCACACACAGAAATAGTATTTTACCTGTGAATTGTTTTTTTGTGGCCAGATGCTACCTGCTAATGAGGTATTCTTTCTGATCTGTCACTCAGTTACAAGCAACCTATTGTAACGTTCAAATCTTTCCACAATTATATAGTAATATTTTATCATATCGCTTGGGTACTATTAGAATTATTCTGTTTTGTCAACATGTATGTTACATATTGCATAAGAACATAAGAAGGGCCATACTGGGTCAGACCAAAGGTCAATCTAGCCCAGTATCCTGTCTTCTGACAGTGGCCAATGCCAGGTGCCCCAGAGGGAATGAACAGAAAAGGTATTCATCAAGTGATCCATCCCCCATCGCCCAATCCCAGTTTCTGGCAAACAGACGCTAGAGACACCATCCCTGCCCATCCCGGCTAATAGCCATTGATGGACCTATCCTTCATGAATTTATCTATGGTAGTTCTTTTTTGAATCCTGTTATAGTCTTGGCCTTCACAACATCCTCTGGCAAAGAGTTCCATGGGTTGACTGTGCATTATGTGAAAAAATACTTCTTTTTGTTTGTTTTAAACCTGCTGCCTATTAATTTCATTTGGTGACCCTTAGTTCTTGTGTTATGAGAAGGAGTAAATAACACTTCCTTATTTACTTTCTCCACACCAGTCATGATTTTATAGACCTCTGTCGTATCCCCCTTCGTCATCTCTTTTCCAAGCTGAAAAGTCCCAGTCTTATTAATCACTCCTCATATGGAAGCAGTTTCATACCCCTAATTATTTTTGTTGCCCTTTTCTAAACCTTTCCCAATTCCAATATATCATTTTTGAGATGGGGCAACCACATCTGCATGCAGTATTCAAGTAGCCATGGATTTATACAAAAGCAAATTATATTTTCTTATTATTATCCTTTTCTTAATGATTCCCAACAT
Source organism: Terrapene triunguis (assembly GCF_002925995.2). NCBI lineage: Eukaryota > Metazoa > Chordata > Testudines > Emydidae > Terrapene > Terrapene triunguis. The sequence goes on from NW_020664499.1 coordinate 7,055,439, forward strand.
TCTGTTTGCTTTTTTGACTGCCGCTGCTCATAGAGTGGATGTTTTCAGAGAACTATCCACAATGATTCCAAGATCTCTTTCTTGAGCGGGAACAGCTAATTTAGATCACATCATTTTATATGTACAGTTGGGATTATGTTTTCCATTGTGCCTTACTTTGCATTTATCAACATTGAATTTCATCTGCCATTTTGTTACCCAGTCACCCAGTTTTGTGAGATACTTTTGTAGCTGTTTGCTAATTCAGGGCCAAATTCACTGATGGCATAAGCATGTGCAACTCTGTTACCCTTTATGGATTTCCACCCATTTATGCCAGCAGTGAATTTGGCCCTGAATTTGCAATGCTTCATGAATGTGTGACTGGAACTTCATTTAGTTTCTTTACATACAGCCTTAGAAGGAAGCCTTCCCTTAGGCCACTCAACAGAGAAAACTGCTCTGACAGAATGAACATTCAACTTTTAAAAATTTAATACACTTCTCTAGTATAGACAACATGCCATTTAGATTGCACATATCATGACGCTTTAAAGCTTTCAAGGCCCTTATATCATGATTAAAATAATATATCCATCAGATATTTAGCACATATGTGAGGATTCTCCTTAGATGCAGCAAGTGAAGTAATTTCTCTCTGTCTGAGCTAAGCCAGACACTAGGGAGTGCAATTCCTTGAAAAAAATCTTAGTGGGTACAAGTTTAGATGTGTGTTTTTCAATGTCACATCTTCCTTGCTGAAACCAGATATGAAGAATTACTAAGGAGGACATTTTGCATTACCTCAATGTCTTCAGTGAATAAGAAAAATGGAACTACCACTGGGGTTAGACAAGGGTAGGAAAAGACATCTGAGCACCAGATTAAAACTTCAAGGAAGGGAAACTACTTTCATCCTAGGTCTAATTTCAGGGTGGTCCAACCTTTTCAATGCTATAGGCCAGATGCTGTTTCTGTAGCCACATACAGAAATACAATTACAGATTCTAGAATCAGATTTTTTTTTTAAGATTTAACTATTAATCCATTAAAGGGGTTAAGATATAATAAAAATTAAATTAAATAACGGCATAGCTCATCTCTTACTTGAACTTCATTGACATATCAAGGTAGGGACATTCCCAGAAATGTTTCAAATAGTATGTTTATGCCCCTCCCCATTCTGAATCAGGGAGGAGACTGGCAGCAGCCTCACTATGGTCAGTGTGCATGCTCAGACCCTTTGGCCTATGAAGCAGTAAAGATTTCCCCCCACCATCCCTTAGCACGGATCACAGGGAAGGCAGGGACAGGGGGCCACAAGGTGACAGGGCAGGAGGTCCCAGATCCCACTCTCCCTTTGGCCAGCTCTGAGGCTGCAGAGACCAGCAGGTGCTGCCTCCCCTCCTGGCCATACCCCTCCGTGGCCAGGAACTTACTGCCCATACAATAGAGGACAGGTTCATGTACCTGCATCCCTACCCAACATGGGAGCCCCTGGCAGGGGGATTGCAGCCCGGTTGCTGGGGCTTTCCATGGTGAGCAGGGACATAGGGGGCCTGAGGCAGGGCCGGCTCCAGGCACCCAAGCTGGTGCTTGGGGCGGCACCTGGAGGGGGGCGGCGGCGCGGCGCTCCGGCCGCCGGGGAGAGCGGGGCCACAGCAGGGCTCGCCGCCCTCCCCCCGGCGCTCTGGCCGCCCTCCCCCTGGCCGCCGGGGGGGAGGGCCGAGCCCCAGCCGGGGCTCGCTGCCCTGCCCCCGGCGCTC
>NW_020664499.1:7057283-7074720 GCF_002925995.2 Terrapene triunguis
CCCCCCCCCCCCGCGGGGGGGGGGGGGGGGGCGGCCGGAGGCTTTTTCGCCTGAGGCGGCGAAAAACCCAGAGCCGGCCCTGGCCTGAGGGGCTGCATGGTACTGGCTCTCCCTGCACTTTCCAGGTTGGGCCCTGCCCAGGCACCGAGGCACATCTCAGCGCAGCTGCAAAAGCCTTGCACCCATGGGTGGCAGGTTTGTAGAAATTTTGGTGGTGCCCAGAACCTGCCCCCCCAATTCTGCCTGCCCCGCACCTGCCTAAGGCTCTGGGAGGGAGTTTGGGTGGGGGAGAGGGTCTGGGGTGCAGGCTCTGGGATGGAGTTTGGGTGCAGGTTCCGGGCTGGGGCAGGGGGTGGGGTGTAGGAGGGGGTGAAGGGTGCAGGCTCTGGGAGGGAGTTTCAGGGTGCGAGGGGGGTGCAGAGGGAGGGGGTGCAGGCTCTGGGGGGGAGTTTGTGGGCAGGAGGGGTGTGTGGGAAAGGGGAGGGGGTGCACGCTCTGGGAGGGAGTTTGGGGATAGGAGGGGGTGCAGGGCTGTGGGGCTGAGGATGAGGGGCTCATGATGCAGGAGGGGGCTCAGGGCTGGGGCAGAGGATTAGGGTGTGGGGGGATCAGGGCTTCATGATGCGGGGGGGCTCAGGGCAGGGGCAGAGGATTAGGATGCAGGGGGATGAGGGCTCTGGGTGGGGTTGAGGGGTTTGGGACGTTGGAGAGGCTCAGGTCTAGGGCGGAAGGGCAGGGTAAGGGCAGCCTGCCCTGCCATTAGGGGATGGGAGGTACTAGGACCCTGCAGCAGCAGTTGATGTTGGGAGCCAGCAGAGCAGAGTCAGCGTGAACTGCAGGCTCTGGGGAAGGTGAGCGGGGGCAGCAAGTGAGGGCTGGGGGACATTCGGGGGAGGCGCGTGGGGGTGGCAGGTGGGGCCGGAGGAGAGACCCAGCCCCAAACATTGGTGGAGCTGGGCCCCCGGGCCCTGAATATTGCTGGAGCCCAGGCATCATGAGTGTATATAACTCGCCGCCCCTGCTTGCATCAAGAGGAATCTAAGGTAATGTCTACACTACAAGCTAAGGGTGTTATCCCCCTGCTTGCTTACATACACTTCACACTAGCTGCTATCAAGCTAGCACGGGTATAAATGGCAGTAGCACTGGTAGAGGTAGCAGAGGCACGGCTGAGCCATGTGGAGTACATACCCCCGGTTTCCAGCAGGTTTGTGCTCAGTGTGGTTCAGCCGTGCCTCTGCTACCACTACCAGTGTTACTGTACCTACACTGCTATTTATACTCATGGTAGTTCAATGAGAGCTAGTGCGATTATGTGTACATAGGCAGGGGAATCACATCCCTAACTCATAGTGTAGATGTAGCTTAAGAAAGCTGACTATATGGGTCTCACATATGTCATCCTCTCCCTGTCCATTCTGATGCCATGGTAAAGGAACTTTAGAATGTTCACGATGGATGATATTCTTGTGGAAAAATTTTGTCTTCTCAAGTTGTTCTAAGACTAAGGGCTTGTCTTCACTGCCGGGGAGAACAACGCTGCTGCAATCGATACAGCGGTTATCGATTTAGCGGGTCTAGTGAAGACCCAGTAAATCGATGACAGAACGCTCTCCAGTCGACTCCAGTACCCAGCTCCCTGAGAAGAGTAAGGTAGGTCAACCAGAGAGTGTCTCCCATCGACACAGCGCAGTGAAGACACCGGGGTAAGTCAACCTAAGCTACGTTGACCCCAGCTATGTGAATAACGTAGTTGGAGTAGTGTAACTTAGGTCGACTTACCCCGGTAGTGAAGACAAGCCCTTAATAATGAATATTAAAGAACTTAGATGCTAAATAGTGTTTATGAATAGCAAATCTACACTATGATTATACTCCTATATTCCCTGAGGAGGATGCAGGTGGCAAGGAACCATTTGAAAAATTAGATCTAACATAACATCTCTTGAGCTGCTAGCACTTTGAGAAAGCACAAAAATGGCTAGGCCAGATGTAGCTCTGTCCACAGGAAAAGTAGATTCCTCCAATAAATTCCAATTTCTTTGTCTGCCTGCTGGTTGATATATGGTACAACTGCACATGTATCTAATTTTATTAAAAGATGCCCCATTAGCTGCACACTGAAGGGCAGGAGAACTTTGACTACTACCCTGAGCTGGTGAATATTTTTGTGATACCTTCTTTTTGAGCCCAATCACAAACCTCAGATGATATTTTAGGTCAGGTAGGTTCCCTGCTGGGACAGACTAGCATCTGTGCCCCTAGACTCAAGAGATGGTCCCTGTAGCTGTATCTCAGTTAAAACTCTGGATTCTTGAACCCCTAAATTTGGAGAACTTTTGGCTAGGGCTGAATCTGGAATCTTGACATCAACTGTGAATTAGGTTTGAGAAGCATTATAAATGCCAGTCGAGTTCAGCCATGAAACTTTCCCATGGTAATAACTACTTGCAAGAGACAAAGATCCTCACCGGAGCAAGCCATACAGGTCCTGAGAGAAGCTTTGTTGTAGAACTCAATAATTAGGACCAGATCCTTCAGTTTTTGTACTTTTCTGGTGAAAGACATGCTTTTCTTAACTGAAAGACTATTAATGCTCCTAGAAGAGGTATTCTTTGAGATGGATAGTAGAAAACTTTTGCTCCACATGCTACATGTTTTAGCTGTTAAAAGAGAAGATATTTTCCCATAATCTCCTTAAGTACACTGTCTACTAATTCATCCCTAAAGAGAAGATTGCCTTAAAAAGATTTATGCAGTATTTCTCACCTTTCAGAGCCAATCCAGTGACCCACGACCTTCATTATATGTGATATCAATGTGGTTTTGAAGCAGTTTACTGAAAACAATATCCTGAAAATTATCGCATAAAAAAATAAGCATGTCACAGTATATTTCTTACTTTACTGGGAAGTGTAAAAAATACAGTAATTTGAAGTGTTTTCCAAAACCCAATCTAATTTAACTGAGGCTGCAAATGTGTGCACACGTGTATTTATGTATATAGATACATAAAAGTTACACTGCCTATTTGTTCATGCTTCTTCTGACAGAGTGTATTGAGAGGGAAAGGTTACAATTTTGTGAAATGAAGAGTATTTAGTGTTGACACTGTGCTAATGTTGAATGATCTTGTAATATGTAAATACTGAAATATTCAGACACTTAGGCTTGGTCTACACTAAAAACTTATGGTGATATAACTACATTGCTCGGGGTGTGGATTTTCCACATCCCTGAACAACATAGTTATACCAACCTAACCCCCAGACATAGCTACTCCCTCTCAGGGAGGTGGAGTACCTATGATGATGGGAGAATCTCTTCCATAGGTGTAGGTAGTGTCTTCACTAAGCACTACAGTGGTGCAGCTGAATCATCACTTATACCAACATGCTAATTGTTCAAAGCTTTGTGTATGGCAATCTGCATTTTTAATTCAGTTTGTCTTTGGGTAAAATGTATTCAGTGGGACAGAGAAGATTTTTTTTAAAACAGTTTGAACCAGAGGGATCTACAGTATTTTGAGCCATAGGGCCAATTTTGTTTGCATTCTAAAGATATTTTATAGGAGTTGTTTTCAATCATGGGTTTGCCGACTAGCATTGCACTTAATTTTCTTGTGACTGGTAATCTAGAGTGCCCCTCCCTGATGAGTCTCCGAACCGCTATGCACCCCTTGCTTCCTATTCAACTGTGTAAGCTCTAGCCTTTGTTCCACTCACATTTGAGGAAGCCTGGCATTTAGAACTCAGTGGAGTTCCCAAAGGGATGCCTTTCTGCTTTGAGGTAAAGGAGGAAAAGCACGGTGTGAGAAATGAGGAGCACTATTCCAATATGAGCATGAAACTAAACTATTTACACCACTGTGGCATGCTGGCAGGGATGACCCATCAGTCTAGATGGAGGACACAGACAGACACGAAAAACAATTCTCACTAGAAACTACTAACTATTACACAAAAGACTATGTATCTTAGATTGAAGACAGATGCTATTAACAGTGTAGAAGATGTGTAAACATTATTAAATAACTGCATTTCTCATGTACGGAAAATTTATTGGAGACACTACATATTTCAGTTCTCTTATATAGAAAAACTACTCCAAAGGTGGCTTTCTGTAGAAAAAGAACACCTTTAAATGGGGCCTTTAAAGTTGGTAAAAATCAGCAAATTTAATCTATCCACTTTCTTTTGACCTTTAAACTCGACCTGAAAAAAGTGTTCAGCAACATAAATTTGATCTCTAAAGGCTTGCTGCTGATCTCATTTTTTTTCTGTTTTTCCATTAGGCATTTATGGGACTTGCTGGTGTTACAGGGGACTAGTAAAATGTCGAAGTAATCTTGCAGTTCCTGTGTATGAATTCAGCTTTTCCCTATGAGATGATAACATTTTTTTTCTGCCAAGGCTTTTTCAGATACTGGAGTACAGGCCTAATACCATAGGTGTGATGTTATTTTTTTCCTTTGGTAACATTAACCAGATCTAGCAGTTCAAGTGTTGAAACAAAAGAATTCTTTTTTGAGCCAATAAGGTGGCTTGGTGCACATCTGCACTAATTGAAATCACAGCATGGCTTTTCAGGATTGGAACTGTATCCAAAGCATACACAGGATTTGAAGATCTCAGTTGTGTGTATGTATTCTCTTAAGTGCTGAGGAAACCAGCTGCTTCTGTTTATGTAGTGTGCTGACACATGTGCCTCAATGACATAATATAGAACATTGCAACTTAAAGGTTTGCCAACTGATTAAAAAAAGAGAGGGGTATATAAATGAACAGAATAGTAAAGAGTAAATGATAACAAAAGAAAGTATTCCTAAGGTTTAGGAAGCGCTTTCTAAAATGTATGTTATAATTTAACAGGACTGAAATTAGATGACAAATATAATCGAAAGAAAGCTTTTTTTTGTCCTTTCTTCCGTTGACATGGTTGTTGATTCTCTCCATGCTAAACTCTCCTCTACCCTTGCCTCTTTTGCTCCCTCCCATCGCAAGGTCTGCCTGATTCCAATATCCGCTTCTTCTGTTCCCACTCCCACTCTGCAGAGTGCCTTTAGTGGAAAAGCCATGACCAGACTGACTTCCTCCACTACAAATCTGTTATCTCCTCTTTCAGGACTGCCATCTTCCTAAGCTGAACAACTCTATTTCTTCAATTTAACTGAGTCCCATTCCTGCAATGCCAGCTGCCTTTTTGCAACCTTTGACTCACTTGTCAAACCCTCCCCTTCTTCTGCCTATAATTCTTTCTCCACACAGGATTTTATTGATTTGTTTCAAGAGAAAAACTGACAAAATATGATGTGACCTTTCCCCTTTCTCTCCTACATCTCTCTTCCTCCTTCTCCCCTTTGCAAATGTTGACATTTCTCACCTGCTCTCCTCTGCTAGCCCCTCCACTTACAGCAGTGACACCATCCCATCTCCTGATCTCCCTTGTGCCCACTCTCATCCACTTTTTATTCTTCTCCTTAATCTCTCACTCTCCTCTGGCTCTTTCCTCTCACAATATAAATATGCTTTAGTTTCCCCGATATTGAAATATAACCACCTTGACACCTCAGGTGCCTCTCCCTTTCATCTCGAAGATCATAGAATGCATTATCTATATTTTTCTCCCCCATTTCCATCCTAGACCCCCTCCAATTGGGCTTCTCCCATTGGCACTCCACTCAAACTACTCTTACTGAAGTTTCTAATGACCTCTTCCTAGTCAAAGCTCAGAACCAGTACTCTATCCTCCTCCCTCCTTGACACGTCAGTCAGCTTGACACAACTGACCATACTCCTCTTCTTGAAATCTTGTCCTCCCTTAGCTTTTGTGACTTTGTCCCTCTCTTATCTCTCTTATTGGTCATTCAGCATGTCCTTTGGAAGATACTCCTCATCCCCCTCCAACTTTCTGCAGTGGTTCCACAAGGCTCTGTCCTTGGTCCTCTTCTCTTCTCCTGCTATCCATCTTAACACTGGGTAATCTCGTCCACAAACACAAATTCCAGTACCATTTTTATACAGCCTACTCCTGTCCATATTAAAATGTGTACATACTGAAATCTTCTTCTGTCCATACTAAAATCTTGGCCTGTCACTGACATCTCCTCATAGATGTCTAGCCATCTGCTCCAGCTCAACACGGCTAAACAAAGCTCTTAATTTTCCCTCCAAACCCCTCCCTAATGCCTTCTTTCCCAATCACTGTGGACATCACCACCATAAAATATAAAGCCAGAACATAGTTTCAGAAAGGCTACCTTGATTTCTCTCACATAGATTGCAGTTTGTACCTAGACTTTAGAAAAAAGTGAATTTTTCAATTAACAGACTTTAAAACAAAATGGAATTGACAATGCTGAGAAATTTACTTCCCTACACTCTTTTCCCTCAATTCTTACCCTTCTCTACACTTTTTTTAAACTCTAGATGACAAAAACACAAGCATGTCCTGCATATCAGTGTCAATCACTCTGTCAAGCTCTCACCCTCTAGCAGCTCACGCAGGAATGAGGAAACTGGATCCTCAAACAACACCTCATCCAAAAGCCTCAAAAGGATTTAAAAAACCCCAAACCAATGTATAAACACAAGGGAATGCAAATCTCTTTTATTCCTCTGTAAGAGAGAGCAACAGGAGAAGTGCTTGATTGTTCAAGTCTTTTTTACCAACTCCCACAAAAGTGGTAAGAATACTGTAAATCTGGGTTATTGCTATTTAAATTTCCAGATTTGGAGCCAGACATGCAAGCAGGGTAACCCAGTAACTGTTTATGTTATTAGCTTATTGCAAAGAAAAGTCATGCCGACTGACATCTTGGTGAATCCAACTTAAAAAGCCAGGCCATACTGAAATGTAGAGCAACAGATTCTGCCACAATCTAGCCTATAAATCTTTTCTTTTTATGAAAGAAAAATGAAAGACACCAGCCATAAGAAGTGTGCAAAGAAAAATTAAAAATGTGTCTTTACTACAGAAAAACTATAAAATGCTAAATTTAGGGATATCCATTTTATTATACAGAAAGATGCTGTCCAGTATGCATAACTGCATACAGGCTGACATGAGAAAATGTAATAATTAAGTGTAACCCTTCTGCCAGGTGTTGTCAGCAGCAATAAGGGCTGAGATCAAATAGCTATATGGAGTCACTCTTATAACTAACACACCACCAGCTGTAGTCTCCACCAAGAATTTCTGGCATCACTAAATATCTTCCCCGGGCATCCTTAATGAGCAACACTTCCCCTCTCTCAAGTATTGAGTCTATGCATGAAACAAGGCAAACTTAATTAGAGAAAAGGGAACATAGCATAAACTTGGGAAAACACAGCAACAGTATATCTAAAGGAATGATAAGCAAACCACTTCCTCATGGTAACTTTGGCAGTAGCCCTTTAACTTGGTTCCTCACCCACCAGTATTAACATTCAATACACAAATGTCCCTTTATCAAGTCACTTCCCCCTTCTCAATCCACTAAACTGTCACACATGGTTTGGTGTCAGGAGTGGCATAGTCCCAGAGTCCTGAGGTGCACTCGGACAGACATATCTCTAGTCCCTTGGGAAACACTACCTGATCCTGTCCTGAGGCTCCACCGCCTAACCCAGAGATCGTGATTTCAACTTCATTTAGTGTCTGGGTAAAAGGGGCTTCACTGAAGTTCATTCAGCTCTGCCGCTGTTGTCTGAAGCTTCAGCATACAGCCTCTCTGTGTTGCACCCTGTTGAGGAGCTGCTTCTGTGTCACCTCTGTCAAAGTGCTGCTCTGCATCATGTCCTGTCACAACATCCTCTGCAACAACTCTTGCAGTAAAGCCCTCAGTCTGCATCATCTCTCACCATTAAGTCCTTTCAACAGTGCAGAATCCTCAGGGGAAGGGAACCAGTAACATATAGGACCCTTGAGCATCCCCCTTGCCAGTGAGGATGCACACCTTGCAACAAGGTAGGAGCCCTTTCCCTCCTTCTCAGTTTAATTCCACTACCCAATCAAGGGAGTGTGTCCCCCATTATGGAAGCTCCCAAAGAGTCACTAGAGGAATTTTGTGTAGAAAGCTTATGCAGATGAAGCCCTTTCTGTAGCTGTACTTCCTCTGTTTACCAGTAGAGAATGGCAGAGAGCTCCTTCCTCTCTGAAGCTTCTAGGTAAACAGCTTATGAAGCAGCCCGTTACCCTTTACAGCTTCAGGCCACAAGGCTTACATAAGACCTGCCTACACTGCAAACACAACTTTGCTAGGAGAGCCAGCTAGAACATGGTTATCTCTTGACTATATTAAAACAGTTTAGTTTTGTAATGTAGATGGGACCAAATAATGTTTTATGTGCATGGAGACATCCAGGGCTTACCACAATTTGGAGACAGGGTGAAAATACAGCTATGTTCCGTCTATGATACAATGGTTTACTAGTGTCAGAGGACCAATCGTGTTTTACCAGTGTTAGGAGACAAATGGTTTATAGAGAGTCCCCCAGCAAAAATGCATTAATAGTTTTTAGACAGGTTTTAAAAGTTTACAAGCCTCTTTAAAATCTTTTAGGCATGAACCAGACTGATGATCTAAAATTGTAAAACTAAAACAGCCATTGGTTTTACAATGCAGATCAATGCTTATAAACACCAAGTAGCTCCGCTATACTTTCCATATACCAATTACAGGTTCCTGTATGAATTTCTAAGTTACTGTGGAAAAATGGTAACTGAATAGACTATATAAATGTAACTTCTCTTTTATTGCTAATTATAGATCACAATAATTGAGTACCAATATTTTTTTCTTTGCTGCTGAGTCAGGAATACAGATCAAGAGGGGAAATTGGTATGGTATTCATCTCCCCAGTTTAATACATACATACATACATACATGTATAAATATACACACATACATGTATACACACTGCATTCAAACACACCAATATACAAATAGACCAGTATCCATTTTTCATATGTAACATGGATGTAATCCTTTAGGTATTTGTCATTTGAAAGAAATACAATGAACATATTTTGAAATAAAATGTACTTTATTCCTCCTTAATCTAGCTGCTGATGTATGGAACCATGACCAAACAATGGGTCCCCATTCAGTGGTGGAAACATACAACGATATTTGATTTTTTTAAATTAAAATAACATATGAAAAATGTATTACATATTGAACTTCCTTTTGGAAACTTTAGTGGTCCTGTGAGACAACACAGTCTATAATTTTTCTTACTAGGATAAATCTGTATAGTTTTGGAAAGATCTTAAAAGAAATCTAAATGTGCATTAAAAAGCATATGTTTTACAAGCACTTTTGTTTTATTTTTTTCCTGTGAGCTCTAAAATGACAATTTTTATGTTTTAATATTTAATTCAATTCAGTTTGTCTTTCCACTATTCGTCTGGTACTACAAACTACAAAAAGGTTGAAAAGTTAAAGAAAGAGGGCATTTATCTAATTAAAAGAAATCTTTTAATGATGTTATGAAACCATTCAAAGCAGTATTTTAGATTTGCTCCTGCTGTTGGCTTGAAGCTATGGTGTTAAAAAATGCCCCAGTTAAAGTTACAGACTGTTCTAAAAAACTGTGAGGAATTTATGTAGGATTTAAAACAGACACATGCTTTTAAAGTCGAGAACCTTCAAATGCTACAGCTAATCCACACAATAATTCAACAGCCAACCCAAGCTCCAATTCCTAACAGATACCATATGCAACCTGTAATAAAAACTGCATCAAGGTATTTCAGGCAATGGGATAATTTCATTTTCCACTTAAAAGTCCTCTTTACTTTTAATTAACAAACTATTAAAAGGTGCAGGAAGACTATTCCACCATTTTGCACACAATGCTTATGCTGAAATAGATCATGAAGATACTTCAGTGTGTCAAGAGATTGAGCTTTACTTTAGCAGGATGCATCGTGATTAAATCACATATTGGTTTTCTAAATGAACTTGACAGGCATGCACCCCAATAGCAATTTCTGTGTATGTCATTTATTTCTATTTATTTACTTACAAGAGGGAACAAGACTGGTCAAGATGACCAAAGACCTCAGGTCCTTTATAGCTAAAACTCAGAATCTTTATTTTTGGGAGAGGAAAGGGAGGGATTTTTTTTTTTTTGGGGTGAAGATAAAAACTACTAAAAAATTAAGATGTTAGAAATTTAAGTGGAGCATTGTGATTTAACTTAAATATAACATTTCCCTTAAATTCCCTCCAGGATATTTTATTTTGCAGGAACAAAAACTAACAATTATTTGCACTTCTATTGGACAGTGTCTTCTATTTGAAGATTAAAACTTTTTACATACTTTAATTAATTCAACCTCACAACAGCTCTGCAAGGGAGATAAGAATTATACCAATTTTGCAGATTGGAAACTGCAGCAGAGAGAGGGTAAACATCTTGCAGCCAGGATAAAGTCTGTCTTGTCTATCTTAGGTACTTACATGGCCCCCATCATTGTACTGTAATATGTGAGTGCCTTGCAATCTTTAATATATTTATCCTCAGAATGCCCCCATGAGATAGAGAAGTCCTGTATTATCTCCATTTTATAGATGGGGAACTGAGGCACAGGGAAACTGACTTGTTCAAGATCACAAGGATGTTTGTGACAGAGCAAGAAACTGAAAGCTGATCTCCCACGGCACAGGGTAGTGCTCTAGCCACTGGACCATCTTCCACCAGCCTCCCACTGACTCTCATAACAAAATGCCCTGCTGAAGTTTTGCCAAATTATATTTGAAGTTAAATAAGGTTTGTTCGTTAAAAGACACTGTAACTAATTAAAATGATTTTCTTTAACAATCAATTTAAACAGCTTTTGTATTTGGATGAAGGAGATTTCTCCATCTGGAGATGAAAGGACAGAGGTCTCTGTAAATATAGTTTATGGGCTTGATCCTGCAAGTCCCATGAATGGGTCTATTCATGTGCCTAAGTGTTTTGCTGAATCAGGACCAATGGTCTCAAAACCTTGCAGGATCCACTTCTATAATTTTTTAAGATTTAAAAGTAATATCTTTGGTCTTTTTCTACTGCCAGTAGAATCCTAAAAGAAGAACAGCTATTTGTTTTTTAAAAAAACTAGTCACTCCACTTGGCCATAAAAATGTGTATTGCATCACATGTCTTAAATTGTTATTCAATATAAAAAGGTAAATGTCAAAAGAAAGAGGCATCTGCCATCTTGCCTCGCTACTATAACACAGTAGTTTACAGCAAATGAAGTGCTAGGCCCATATTCTTATACCCCTTACTCCTGCTTTAGCGTACTCCACACCAGTAGTCTCACTGAATTCTATTCAGTATGAGCTGGAGTATCAAAATCAGTTGCATGTGTTAATATGATAAACTATTATTAACTTAGATATTTTCTGTAGTGTTAGTGGTTTAATCTAAGCAATAATTAGTTATTTTATACAGAGAGTCTCTTTATAAGAAAATTAAAAAAATGTTCTCTATAATGTTTTAACATCACCGTAAGATCTTTACAAGTCCCACTTCTTGTATTCCTTCATTCTCACTCATTAAAATCAGTATATAGCAAACCATATTATTACAGCCCAGACTTTACAGTATTATGGTGGCTATTGGAACTAGTACCAAGTCTGTTCAAACATAGGTCCATAAATACTATTTTGTCAACAATTTCAAATTATGAAAAAAATTAATAAAACATAACTGGTTTATAGAAAATGTAGCCAGACAAAAAGAAAACAAGTAAGTGGTTTGCAACCAAAGTTGAACCAGCTTTGGTGTCTGCGGTATTATTTTCTATGTGGAATAAATATATACATTCCAGCAAAGTTTATGAAACTTCAGGTGGAGTACAGGTACAACTGTAAAAAAACAAAACAAATAACAATGTGGTGATAAGTCATGTTATGGAAAAAGTCTGTTGGGACAATGCAGGAACCGAATGTAGTGATCCACCTGGGAAGTACCCCTCATTCACTGGTTGGGTTTTTATCATTTTCTCTTGGATTTGGGTTGTCTCAAACAGAAAAATAATTTTGGTAAATAAAGTAGACCTCACAATCTTGCAACAGTTAAAACTAAGGCTGTCGATTAATTGCAGTTAACTGACGTGATTAACTCAAAAAAATTAATCGCAATTAATTGCAGTTTTAATTGCATTGTTAAACCATAGACTACCAATTGAAATGTATTAAATATTTTTGATGTTTTTCTACATTTTCAAATATATTGATTTCAATTACAACACAGAGCAAAGTGTACACTGCTCACTTTATATTATTATTTTTGATTAAAAATATTTGCACTGTCAAAATGAAAAAAGAAACAGTATTTTTCAATTCACATCATACAAGTAATGATGTGCAATCCCTATCTTGAAAGTGCAACTTACAAATGTAGATTTTTTTTGTTACATAACTGCACTTAAAACCAAAACAATGTAAAACTTTAGAGTCTACAAGTCCACTCAATCCTATTTCTTGTTCAGCCAATCGTTAAAACAAACAAGTTTGTTTACATTTACAGGAGATAATGCTGCCCACTTCTTATTTACATCACCAGAAAGTGAGAACAGGTGTTCACATAGGACTTTTGTAGCCAGCATTGCCAGGTATTTATCTGCCAGATATGGTAAACATTCATATGCCCCTTCATGCTTCAGCCACCATTCCAGAGGACATGCTTCCATGCTGATGCCCCTCATTAAAAATATAAAGCGTTAATTAAATTTGTGATTGAACTCGTTTAGGAAGAATTGTATGTCTCCTGCTCTGTTTTATCTGCATTCTGCCATATATTTCATGTAATAGCAGTCTTGGATGATGACCCACCACATGTTGTTCATGTAGCAGGGGAGGGATAGCTCAGTGGTTTGAGCACTGGCCTGCTAAACCCAGGGTTGTGAGTTCAATCCTTGAGGGGGCCACTTAGGGATCTAGGGCAAAATCAGTACTTGGTCCTGCTAGTAAAGGCAGGGGGCTGGACTCGATGACCTTTCAAGGTCCCTTCCAGTTCTAGGAGATAGGATATCTCCATTAATAAATAAAAACACTTTCACAGCAGATCTGACAAAACGCAAAGAAGGTACCAATGTGAGATTTCTAAAGATAGCTACAGCACTCAACCCAAGGTTTAAGAATCTGAAGGGCCTTCCAAAATCTGAGGGGGACGAGATATGGAGCATGTTTAAAAGAGCAACACTCCAATGCGGAAACTACAGAACCCGAACCACCAAAAAAGAAAATCAACCTTCTGTTGGTGACATCTGACTCAGATGATGAAAGTGAACATGTATCAGTCCGCACTGCTTTATATTGTTAACAAGCAGAACCCGTCATCAGCATGGATGCATGTCCTCTGGAATGGTGGTTGAAGCATGGAGGGATATATGAACCTTTAGCACATCTGCTATGTAAATATCTTGCAGCGCTGGCTACAAGATTGCCATGTGAATGCCTGTTCTCACTTTCAGGTGACATTGTGAACACGAAGCAGGCAGAATTATCTCCGATAAATGTAAACAAACCTGTTTGTCTGAGCAACTGGCTGAACAAGAAATAGGACTGAGTGGACTTGTAGGTTCTAAAGTTTTAATTGCTTGACAGCCCTAGTTAAAACCCATATTTTATACAAATCACAGGTTTTTATCTCCTCTTTTGACTGTCTCTTAGGGTTAAGCAATGCATTATGTTGGCCACGTAATTAGGCCCTTGCTAATTTCGAAGATTTTTCAGAGATGAATCCAATTAGCTTAAATAAAGAAGGAATGTCTTCTCCAAGTAGATGATCCTATACCTGGGTCAATAGTTTCATCTCTTAAATACATGGCCTGTTTGGTGTAGATCCTGAATGATTCACTCATGTCTTTTGTTCCGAAATATACGGTCAGTGAATGTTCAATGTGGGTAATGGTGAACATATTCACAAAATAAAATTATGGATTAGAATACTGTAAATTGAAAATGCCAAAAATATGAATGGAAGTACATATGTACACTGAGCCTGACGTAGCATGAAGATTTAATTTAATCCTCAGACGTGTGCAGTGGCACAAGAAAGTGCCCCTTAAATTACTGTTGGGCATATTGGTCTTGTACTATAACTTTCTGCAGTTCTTTGAAACTACTATAGTCATTGTTATATTTAATACATATGGGGTACACTGATCATGAGACATCGAAACTGTTCTATAAGGCACCAAATACATGGTAGTCATTTCCAAAGCGAAAGCCATCAGATAATACACCACTAGATAGTATAAAAATCCCACATCCTCCTTAACATTTCTATAATTAAAATGAATTAATTCCCACACAAAATAGCACAGGGATAAACCAAGAAAACACACACTAGTCAGAGGCAAATCAGATTAAATAAATTGGATTTATCTAATCCTGCATCCTGATTCAGTCACTTCAATTTATGGCCTGACTGGATCATGGGTTGTTGATTATTTCCTATTTCTAACCTAGCATGCTCTGTATAAGTTCATAAGGTTCTTTTGCTGTCTAGAAAACCATCTATGCTGAAATATTACTCTGAAGAGAAAAAGATTTTCACAGTGGACAGCGGAAAAATCTCTTCTTTCCTATTGTTTATTCTGGACTTTTTACTACACCATATAAATAGCCTATGATCAAAGAATGTGGAGATTGCAAAGTGAAGTACATAAAAGCTAGGAAATGCCAAAATTTAGATTGCCCCTTGCATGTTTAATTTTGTTCCCATGCACATATGCATTATGATACAGTCTTTAAGTACAACAACTATTTCTTTCAGAGGACCTCTACCTACTTCAGAGTACAGGATGAAGTGTGCTAGGAAACTTTGTACGTAAGTACCTAATTTTTTTAAAGAAAAAACAAATTCTATTATGTGCATATGAAATATGTATGTGCATCTTCAGCGGTCATTTTACTTGTGTCCCTTCCAGAGGTTCAGTTTTGTGTGGCATGCTGAAGCATGATGTCAGGACAATGCCTGTGGTTGATAATAATAATAGGATGGTGAGAGATTTGAGTGGTTAAATTCTAGTAAATGCTTTTCAACAAACCTCAGATGGGAAATAGTGATTTTGGACAGTTTAAAATTCCACCCAATCTGAATGGATTTTCCTGGAAATTGGAAAGAGCTGTCCTGACCCAAGGACAATCCCACTGCCAAATTTCAAATTCCTGTTGCAAGCCATGGATGTGTTAGAGCGAGCTCTTAATAAACCAGTCATTTTTTGTAATGTTAGGCAACTAAATATAGGGGTTGCTATTGCTCTGCTACTTAAGGTCTCTCAGCCTCCCATCCCTTTCTGTCAAGTTGCACCAGTCTGAAATCTCAGCAAATCACCCCTCAGAAAACAGTTCTACCATTGTCAGTCATCCTTAAATCACAAGAGTCTTTAGAGGATTGATTAATATATTTTCACCAGAGATCTTACTCTTTATTTTGCCTTTCATAAACAACATTTTTAATTGCAGTAACATTTGGAAGAAGAATTAGTTTAACGTTGGAAGATCCTGTATTACACAGTGACAAAGCTGTCTCAAAACCTCAACCCAAATTTTTACCAAAAGTAGTGTCCGAGTTCTATCTACATCTGACCATTAATCTCTGGTTTTCTTTTCCAAACCTCCTTCTTTATCAAGGGAACCCAGACTCCATACACAGACATCAAACGGAATTCAATAATTCACTAAGTGGATTAGGTTTCACAGTGAGACATGTTATGTTTCCAGCTTGGGTGACAATACCTGAAGGCCTTTAAAAAGGCAGTTAAAGACATTATGGAGCTGCATAGTATATTCCATTATTTAATCACTCTATCTAGTCAAAAGCTTCTGAGCAGCCATAAAAATCTATCCCGAATTCTGTTTCCAAGAACCATCTCACTATACAGTGTGCAAGCCTTAAGTCCTAAAAAGCTCCCAGAACAGTCTAACATAGAGGCAACCATGTACTAACAAAGTAATTAATGATTATAAAAATATTAAAAGCTGAAAATTTCTTCATTCTTTTTCATTGCTGCTAAAATGCATTTTACAAGATTCTCTCAACTGTTCTTAAAATTGTCTCCTATTTCATCAATATATTTTACACTACAAGTAAAACAGCTACATCATCCTAAACTTACTCTTTAAAATTAAATTAATCAATTTAAATATTTCTAAAATGTCATTAAACTGTAAGTCTAAAAGCTGTAAGATCTTTTACATAAACCAGTGAATGAAATGGCTGGCTTTTTCCTTGTTTCTGAATTTGTTTCACGGACAGATGAGGGGAAAGAAAATGATAAAGTAGTTTTTAAAAGCAAAATTATTGAACAACTAATAATAACTTGAAGTGAAATCCTTTATAAAGGCTTTTAAATGCCTTAAATTTGTGAAAAACTACCCAGGAGATTGACAAATTCACATGAATGAACTGTATTATACTAGTGAGAACCCTTGGCCTGAAGCCAGGAAGAACAAATAGAATGGACCATTCTCACTTGGCTGCAAATTATCAAAAAGCTAAGAGAAAGCTATGGAGTTAAAGTGACATGTTTGCATGGTGGGAAAAAGATCAAATATTGATCGTCCAAGCTGAGGTAATTAGAGCGGTTGTCAAGGAGATGGGATGCATGTCGTTAGCCCTACAGAAATGCATCTTTGTTTTATACTGAGTGAATTAGCAGTTCACCAGTTGGCAGTGCTTTTATTTTTTTTAAAGATTTGTATCCTATCTAGTAGTTCTGATGGCTTTTTGTTTGAAATGGAATTGCATAGCATGCATCTTACTATTATTGTAAGGGTATACTGATGACAGAGTTCTAGACTGTAAATGAAGCGAGATGAATGGAGCAGAATCAAATTGGCTGCAGTTTTATTAAAACTGAGCAACCTACCCCCAGGTAGTAAATCCTTGCAGATTAGGATCAGACCATTGGGGACTGGAAACTCGCACCATTACGGGAACCACAGGGACCCATCTGCTGGGGCTGGTGCCACTAGTGAATTCCATCTAGTATCTAATTGCTTATGCCTCATTAATGGCCCAACCTGCTATGCTGAGATTTCACACAGTAACACCCTCTCCTCCATTAACTATACCTGAGAAGGCCTTATATTGATAGTAGGCATCTCCTCCCATGCTTAGTCAGCGAGGAGGTACCTGCCTGGATTACCAAATCTCAAAACAAGATGCAAAAAGTGCTACCAATATTTGGCTGTACAGCATTACTGAGGAACACAAAAACTCATTGCAAAATTCAGCTCTGTAAATCAGATATACTCCAGTATTACAAGAGCCACAAAAACTACATCTTTACCAAAAGTGTACCAAGTTGGGCTGGTAGCACTGCCTGTTACTAAGAAACTGGGAGAGGTGACTGGAAAAGATGGTTACCTTTTGTAACTGTTGTGCTTTGAGATGTGTTGCTCATGTCCATTCCATTGTAGGTGTATGTGCTCGCCATATGCACT